>NW_027505734.1:0-122837 GCF_021521415.1 Bidens hawaiensis
TCCATTAACTGTCTTAACACATTTTTCATTAGATTTTTAATTTATTTTCTAATCGAACTTGACTTTAGGAGAAGTTAACCTTAGGCGAACTTAGCTTTAGGCGAAGTTACCAGCTAGGCGAACTTAGCTTTACAGCGAAGTTGCCATCAGGCGAACTTGGCTTCAGGCGAAGTTGTCATCAGGCGAACTTGGCCTCAGGCGAAGTTACCAGTTAGGCGAACTTAACTTTACAACGAAGTTGCCATCAGGCGAACTTAGCTTGCAGGCGAAGTTCATCAGGCGAACTTAGCTTGCAGGCGAAGTTCGTTGCTTTGAAGGCGAAGTTGCCCAGATGAAGGCGAAGTTGCCCAGACAGCCGCTGTTTTAGCTTCTAATCGGCATTTCGAGCGATTTTAACACCCTTGCTATGGTTCAATATCACCCACTACGCTACCCCGGCCATTTTCGGTCGTTTATACACTAAAAAGCTTGGATCTTTAAACTTCAAAGATCAAGAACCATACCTTTTTGGGCTTGTTTGGATCTCGTTTACTTGCTTAATCACAACCAACCGCTCTCTCTTTCTCGGACCTCGCTCTCCCTCTCCTCGGCTGCCGCCGGCGGTTGTAGGTGGTGTGTATGTTATGGAGTGTTTTTAGGAAAATGATGGAAATGAAGGTATTTTGGGGTTTTGGGGGTATTTATATCCCTGAAATCCCATTCTCATTTAACCCATCTCAATTAATCCAAGTCCAAGACCCGCTCCTTACCCGATATTAATTAATTACGCGAAATCACTAAACATAACTTCCTTTATTCATCATTAAAATTTTAGGATGTTACACTTAACGCCAGTTACCTTCGCAATGCTTGGGGACTTGGAAGTGACAGTCGTTGTCTCAACCTCTGAGACAATAGTCTCGTCACCACCACCAAGGTTCCTCGCCGCCTCCTCACTTTCAGTCTCGGAATCAGACTGATTCCCCAAGTCAACGAAGGTAGCAACTTTCGTTTTGCCCTTCACGCTGGCCGCCTTCTTTTTCCTTATGATAAAAGGCCCATCTGCGGATCCCTCATCAGAAGATGACAAGATCAGAGGAATTCCAGCAGAAGTGTGAGCATGAAGAGGACGAGGATTAAAGAACTCCTTACCTGGCCGAGTGGCGCTTAAAATCTCGTGGCCTGGCGGGTAGACCTCTACGAATCTATCCGCAGTCTTCTCCAAAATGGGCAACTCGTTCTCATCAAGATCACGAGTACCCAACCGCGAGGGACCACCAGTCTCCCGCGGGTGCAAGAGCGACTGTAAGTCGTTCCCCTCTGAAATAAAAATGATAACAATGTTAGAAGGAAATCCTAAACCAACACAAAAGACGGAGCATACCATAAGGAATATAGTTCAAAACCGTATTCAAGAACGATGGGTATTTGCGGCGTCCCAGACCCGACATCCTTCCACACGCGGCTCATCCCAAGCATGACCATCCCAGACTCCGCGAAGAGATAAACAGGAGTCCGAATCTGGGAAATCTTGGTGAACCACTCCGTCTCCTGGTAATTGGAAGCCGGAAGATTAGGGAGTGCCCTCCCATTCTTGAACGTCATCGCAATGGGAACGACGCGAGCGGAAATGTAGAAAAACTCACGCTTCCAAGAGCGGAGACTACGCTCGGTAGTGCAGATCTTCAAACCCTTGATCCGAGTGACAAGGGTATACCAACCCTGGACGCACCTCCAGGTATAGAAGGTCATCAGGCGGTCAACTCGAGGCTCGATATCCAAAATACGGCACACCCATTCGAAATGGCGAACTTTAGCAATTGCCATTGGGTGCACCTCTGTCAAATGAACACCGTGTTTCTCTAAAACACGGTATACGAACTTCGTTAATGGGAATCTTAGATTCCCATATATGAAGAACGAAGCGTAAACCCCTATCTTGCCCTTAGGGGCGTCGTATACCGTCTGGTCGGCCTCCGGGAACTCTGGCTCATAGGGCTCCAGCATGAACTTCTTGACGATGTAATGGTATACATCGACAGAAAGAGTACACTGACACTCGCCAGCAGTACTCTTATCGTCTTTATCGGACGTGGACGTCGGGTTCTCGGGGTAAACGTCGGACTCCTCGACGTTAACCTCTGGGTCATGAGAAGAAGACATTTTTTAATGTTGAGGAAAGAAAGCGGTTTCAGGAGAATGCTCGCCGGAAAAGATGAGTATTCGCCGGAAATCGCTTAAAAGGAAAAGGAGAGTGAAGTGAAGATAATGGACGAAATACACCCTCTCCCCCTTATATACTCATCGCAATGAATGCGATGAATTTAATGCGGATGAGAGAGAAAGCGCAGGCGCAATGACACGGCGACACGTGTGAATAAAGCAAGCCGGCAACAGGTGTCGGAATGGCGCGTGTCATGAAACTCGCGACCACGCGCCTGAAAAAGCGTCCTGATTGACCACATGCTGTCACGTCGTCATAACTTCCTGCACATCCTGAAACCGTCAGAAGACGCCAACGTCCCTTCAACCATTTGGACTATCCTTATCCTTTCACCAACTCTCCGAATTTCAAAAAGATTCAAAAATAAGAGGGAATATACCCCCTTACCTTGGAAAGCAAGAAACCATAAGACAAGTGCGGGTACAGTGTCAAGGCGAAACCCTTCACATACTTAGCACTTGCAGGGAATTGAAACCAAGAAGATCGATCTTATGGGCCATGCTTGCGGAAAGAGAAATAACACCCCCGCATGGCGGGAACATTGAGAACTAGATTGTTTGAAGCTTCAAGGTGGAATTGGTTGTTTAACATAACTGGTCACTATGTCTAAAACTACCAAAACCTCGTGGAGAATCTACACAAGTGAAACTCAACGCTCCCGACTTGCGAAGAGGTTACACACCTACCCGCATCATACCCAAAGATCAGGCAGAAAAGTCGGGAATTTTCTGCAAGTGACATTAGGAAAACTGCGGGAAGAATCCCCACGGAGAACCTTAAAAAACAAAAACCCCTCTTTAAAACCCCTTGCTTAAAGTCCAAAAGTTCCCCTCACTTATTAACAATTCATGAGAAGAACAATGGACTGGGGGGACTTGAAGAGGTAGGTCTCCGCAAAGCCCAGTTGGACCTGCAAGACTCACCTTGAAGAGGTACGTCTGCGCAAAGACCAACTGGATCCGCAGGACCCACCATGCTCAGAGAGATGAAGACCTTACACGCAGTAAGCCAGCTGTCCCCGCAGGAAAGCCTCCCTTGGTACAGTACCCTGCCTGTCCTCGCAGCTGTGGGTACAAGCCAAGAAGGAAGGCTACCCGCACTAACAGTAAGGCTACACGCATAAGGCACTAACTCTTATACTTCAGCAATGTCACCTGAAGAAGGAATGAGCAGGGCGGGAATATTCCCGCCCAAAAGAGCCAGTCCGTACGCTTCTAGAAGATCTTTTGTACTATACATACCAAGGTATGGACAAATAGACAAGATCTGACAAAAGCAACCCATGAACCAATCACAGGGTGACAGCTCACTGACAATAGTACGAGGAGGAGCACGCTCCAGTACAAAATGTCACTATCAGCCGCTGCCTACCCACCAACTCCCATCGTGGCACGAATGTAGCCCATAGTTGGTGGAAAATGAATATTATATACAGCTGGCCGTACCTACTTGGAAACCTACATTCGGCTATAAATACTCCAACACCTTGGAACGGTATCATCATCTTCTCTCTAGCTATTTCTCTCTATATACACTTATATTCAGAGCAACCTAGTCTGATTCTCACGCCGGAGGGTGGTCACAAGGAGGAACCCCCCCCCCCCTTCTCAGTGACGAGCTTACGGTGTCTGTTTTGCAGGTTGAGAAGAATAGCCATCTTTGCCGGACCTAACCCTCGTGAAAAACATCTACTTAACCCTAAGATTATCCTTAATCTATCGGGGTCACTTAGTGTTTCTTCAAGCCCACTTGTACAAGGTTGTTGAAATGATGAAGTCACTCTCAAACAATGGGTTTAAATTACATTGTGGTCCAAGTCCCACTACTAATAAAATGATGTATATTTAGGAGTAACATGAAAACATGTCTTTAAAAAATTAAAATAAAATAAATATTGGGTTGGCTATTATGGTGAGTAGTCGACTAGACTAACCCTATATGTAATGTAATAAGAGCATTCTAAATGTATCTTCCATCACTATCTTTATAAGAGCATCAACAACAAACTCATATAAACCGTCACATCATCGCCACCTTATATTTTAAACTTTTCTAAAAAACGTTACTTTCTTTCACGACAACAAACTTCCACAAACCCATTATAAAATATTAAATGTGTGTGTATATATAATATATATATGTGTATGTGAGAGAGATGGCACCTCACTTAGTCCTCTGCAAGTTTGTATGGACAAACTTGTCTTCATGGACTATACTCCACAACAAGGAAGTTTGTGTCCTCCAAGTTTGTATACTGCCACATGGATCCAAACCTAGGAAACCGAAGCCTGTTATAGATGCTCTAATTACACTAAAAAACACTACATTTTTCTCATATGTTCAATTAAATAATATTTTTTATAAATTTATCATTATAATTTTATCTCTTCTACTCACAACCAATTCAACAAATATTAAAAAATAAATATAAACAAACTTTGTTTTCCTAAATTTACAAAAAATAACAACATTTACTCCTTTCACCTTAAACTGAAAACGCCACACTATAATTTACAAATTTGGCTATAATAATAACAATAATGATAATAATAATAATAATGTTTATCCTCTTCGTCGCCTTATAAAAATAAACGGGCTTTTTATTTTATTCATTCGGTGGATTCTAGGGTTTCAGTTTTCATTCTTCAGCAATTTTATTTTGTCTTCTGCAGCTCTCAGCTCAATCCAATCCAATTCAATCCGCCTGTTAGGTAAATCAATCCTCTATTCCTTTGCCTATTTCTCGTCGATTTGTGTATAATAATTAAGGCTAATTCAGTTTGACGGATTTTTTGTGCGGCTATATATATGTTTCTGGTAGCTGATTTGATTTTGAAATCTATTAGTTTTATTTATATTCTATAAATCTTGTGCTTTGGTTTTAAAAATTAGGGTTTGTTGTATGAGATTTGATAATTATATCTTCCATGTACGAATGAATTAGGCAGCTCTGTGTTTCTGTGTCTGTTGTATTTGAGCTTTGATTGATATTATTATGGGGGTTTCGTTGAAGAAGAATGTTTTAATTTGTTTGGATATATGTATTTATGATTGTGATGGGAAAAAGGTGCCTGCTTTATCTGCAACGACGATGAACGAGGCCTAATCTCTGAAAGTTGTTACTGTTTCAGCCGGTTTTGCCGTATATTTTGCTGGTTTCTTCTATCGGTGTCGTTCAAGGCAAAATTTGTGTTCTTTCCCCTGAAATCGAAGGCCTTTATTGCTGGAAATTCATGTAGTTTTAAACTAGTTTAGGGTGTCATTCATGTAACTGTAGGTCACTGTTTGGTTTGAGTCTTCTCTTCTGTAAGGAGAATTAGGATTTTTTTATTTTTTATTTTTGTATTTTATTGTGCTCATAAATATTAATGTTGCGGGCATCATCGTCATCATCATAAATCATGACCATCATCAGTGTTGTCTACGCTGAAGTAGTGCAAGTCCAGGTGGATGTTTGATCGCATTTATAGACGTTTGAAGCCGTTGACAACAGTTTTTGGTGGATAAATTGTTGACTCAATACCTGGACAAGGTTATATCCATTAATGGCCTCTCAATGCCTAAAGAACATTTGAAATGATATGTTAGCAATGTATTGTTCTGGCACTTGATATGTGAGCAGACCTGTTCCAATGCTCATGGAAATCAAATGCACAGTTGGATGGATTTTAGAAAGTCGGAATTTAATTTTTATTAGACACATCTTAAAACAAGAACAAATTCTGTAAATAAAGATTAAAACAGGCAATCATTTTATCAAATGAATAAATTGATGTTTCTTGTTACTGGGTATAAAAGAAATATGATTTGCATGATCCAGAATGAAAATTTAATCACAAGCAGTTGAGATGCATAATGAGGGAGTTACCATCATATTCCAACTCAATAATGGTTTAAAATACATTTTTGGTGCTACTTTAATGTTTTGTCAAGATAAGATGCTGTTTAAAATGTTTTCCCATAAAAACAATAAGACAAAAGTTTTATTTTTTATTTTTGGTAAATGGGAAACATCAAGTTGTTCAAACAATACATTGCCAACATTTTATCATGCTAACATTCATGGCGGGAAAAAAGGCCAGTCCTTAAGTGTATGCAAAGTAAAGGGTAAACATTAGATGGATCTTCCTTCCAGAATCTTCTTTAGTGACTGGCTTTTAATGATGAATAGTGGATGTGAAGTTTACAAATTAAATCTTAGGAATTAGTTGATGGTAGTTTGTTGTGTTGATTACTTTGTCATGAAACTATATATGTGTGATCACAATTGCTAGTGGGCTGTTTGCAGTTGGTAATTATGATATATTGCTATTTGCTCTACAAAGTTGTTATTAATCTGTTTCTGTACATGTGATCTATGCATGAAAACTGCATCCATGTTTCTTTGTATGCTTGTTTATATCTTTGTTTTTGCCTAAGTGAGTTTTTAAAACCTGTTCAATGAGTGCTCATATGCTCTTGATTTGTTTGATTACAGACTGCTATTTTGGAACTTGATGGCATGCTTTAGGTAGCATGTTAAATAACTCTATTTCACATCCATCAGTAATATCTAGTTGGCAAATGGAACCAGTGTGGAATACCATAGGTTCACCAAAACCATTAATACCTACAAAACGCAAGGCAGCAACAGAACCTCTGTCTCCTAGTGTTGTAGAAAAACGGGCGGGCCAAAATGAGCCGCAGGTCAATAAAAGACCAACACCGTTGCAGCCGGTGCTCAGTAAATCCGGGTCTCAGCGTGCCCTGACGCCAAAGAATAAAACTGCAAATCATGTAGGTTCATTCAAGACTCAAAGTGGATCATTTGAAGCAGTAAGATCCAAAATGAGGGAAACATTAGCTGCTGTGTTATCCGTTGGCATTCAAAATCAAGAAAAACCTTCTAATGAGCAAAATAATTCTCCATCTGAAGCAGCTAAAGCACATGAGGATGTTAAGCCTGATGGATCTACTACTACTGCAGAAGGGCAAAATGGGAAAGTTGATGGGCAAGAACCTCAGTACAACTATGTCATGCCTGATGCAGATGGTTCATTTGGAGACACTTTCTTTGCCAAAGATGAACTTTTGCAGGGAAATGGGCTTTCTTGGGCCTGGGATATGGAGATAACCGAGCCAAAAGAAGTCAATGAGGCCCAACAAGGTCAAAGTGGTGATATAAAAGCTAGTGAAACTAATGTTGAATCTCCTGAAGAATTAGCTTCTGGAATTGAAGCAGAGCTGTTTAAGTTATTTGGAGGAGTGAATAAGAAGTATAAAGAAAAAGGTAGATCTTTAATGTTTAATTTAAAAGATCCTAATAATCCCGACCTTAGAGAAAAGGTTTTATCTGGTGTTATATCTCCTGAAAGGTTGTGCTCAATGACACCAGAAGAACTTGCTTCTAAAGAACTTTCCGAATGGCGAATGGCAAAAGCCGAAGAACACGATAAAATGATAGTTTTACCAGAATCCGATGTTGATATAAGACGGTTAGTTAAAAAAACCCACAAAGGTGAGTATCAAGTTGAGGTCGAACAAGATGATGCTGTTTCGGTTGAGGTTTCCGTGGGGTCCACTTCATTTACTCAGTTTCAACCAAAAAAGAAGAAAACTGAACAGGAAGTGAAAGAAAAAGAAATTGCTGATGTGGACAAGGGTAAATCAGAAAGTCTTACCATTCCTGCAGACGGGACTGATTTCATGCAAGAACTAATTGTGGATGAATTTAAAGATGAGGGATTTTTACCCCCAATTGTGTCATTAGATGAGTTCATGGAATCTCTTGATTCTGAGCCTCCGTTTGAGAATTTGCCTGTAGAGTCTAAGGAGTCAGAACCGGACAACTCAGAAAATGTTGTTAAAACTGATAATGAAAAGGTGTCATCTGAACCCGCTTCCCCAGGTAGAGTTGACCAACCGAAAGCAAAGTCAAATGAGACGGTCGTGAAAGCTAGTGACGCTTCTGTAGAAAGAAAAACGATTTCTGCTTCTAGTGCGGTAATAGGTGAATATGTATGGGAAGGTGAACTACAGCTCACGGTTTCATCATCCCTATCAGCCATCGGACTGTTCAGAAGGTATATACTATGCATAATATTTATTATCATTATTTTAAATAATAGTTTGTTTTTGACATGTATTTCTGCTTCTAGTGGTGAGAAAACATCAACAAAGGAATGGCCCGGTTCTATTGAGATCAAGGGCCGAGTGAAACTTGATGCATTTGAGAAGTTTCTCCAAGAACTTCCCATGTCAAGAACCCGTGCAGTGATGGTAATTTGAGTCTGTTTCTGTTAAACCAACCCAATTAGCCAATATTAGTTAAAAGAAATTAAAGATTGAATCTTTTGTGAAATCCCATTCTTTTGCAGGTTCTACATTTTGGTTTGAAAGATTCTTCTTCTGAGACTCACCTTGCAATGCTTTCTGAGGTGAGTCTAATAAAGAGTGTGTTTCATTTGGTATATATTTTGATTACAATATTTGGTGATTTTGATGAGTTTTTTAATATATAATTGTTTAGGCGGTGGATTCGTACATAGCAGATGAGCGGTTAGGATTTGGCGAACCGAATCTCGGAGTTGAACTTTACTTCTGTCCACCTCATACAAGAATAATAGAAATGCTCTGCAAGCACCTTGCTAAAAACCAGACCGATATACTGAAGTCAACCGATAATGGCTTAATTGGTGTAGTCGTGTGGCGAAGGCCTCAAATTAATATCACTAATTCACAACATAAACATCATAAAAAACACAATTTTCAAACTAGGAGACATGATAATATAAATGCCAATATAAGTTCAAATCTCGCAACAAAATCTGTCAACCGTATGCCGCCACAGCAGCCTAATAATAAAAATGATGATGAAGACGATGATGACATACCCCCCGGTTTTGGTCCTGGGGCTGCTGCTGCTTCTGCCCGTGATGAGGATGACCTGCCTGAGTTTAGTTTCAGCTCATCTGGGCAAAAGATCCCTGCCCAAGTTGGGTTTGGGTCAGGTTCCAAGCAGACGCAATCTAATGCGCCCAGACCTGTAGATCAAATGAGACAGCTTATTTACAGATATGGGCAGAATGTAAGTGGTGGTGTTGGTGCAAAAAACAAACAATGGAATAAAGATGAAGATGATGATATGCCGGAATGGCAGCCACATCATCCTCAAAACCACCACGGTGGTCCTGAAGTCCCGCCTGTGCACTACATGCAGCCACCATTGGGACTGCATATGGTTAACCAAATTAGGCCACCAATAGGACAAGTTATGAACCCACATATGCTTATTCAACCTCATGTTAATGGGCTGCCAAATGTAGTTAGATGGGCGCCACCACCGCCACCATTGGGTCCTCAAATGTTGCCTCCTAACGCTGCTATACCGGGGCAGTATCATGATGGGCAGTGGAGGCTTGATGCCCCTAGGAGTAGGGGTTTTTGATTTACCGTTTGTAAATATTTATTTAGTTTTCTTTATTAGCTTTGGTTATTTGTTGTAGTACTAAGACCTTTTTTCCCCTTGTTACTTTTGTAATGGAGGTAAAGTTTACTGTTTTAAGTTTTAGACATTTTGATATTTTGTTGTTGATTACATATTTATATCTTGCATGCTTTTACTAGTTGTGGCGTTGAGAATGCAAGTAAATGGTTTAATATAGTTAGCAGTTAAGGCTTACCTTATATGTTTGTATGAGAACTATCGAGAAGACCACGCACCCACTATATTGACCAGAAGGCAATATTTTAGACGACAAACATGCGTGCGTGACACTACTTTCGTCATCATCGTCACCCCTTGCTGCTACATAACATACATATATAGATTAGTAGTCATAACTCCTAAACTACATCCTATAACTGCCACCTCTTAAAGAGAGGATGAGATTTATTAAATTATTTGTTTGATGTGTACTCACATAGTCACATTAATCATGTTTCTCTTAACACATGTTTACTCCACATCCGAATTTGTTCACATGACCATTTGTATAAGCAACTGCAAAGCTCACAAGCATTCGTGAGTATTCCAAACACTACAGCAAAATATTTTCTCCTACATAAACCAATTATTTAGCATACATATAAATATATAATAACAATTGTTTAGATATACAAGAACAACTGTGTACTAAAGGGTAGTTACTATAAGTAATTTGCTTGTTAAGGTATCAACAAGTTCAGCTGAAAATCCCAAACTAAAATAAAGACTTTATTTGAAAAATAGCCTATCAATTTGTGGATGTAAACTAGGGTAATTTTGTTTTCAATTTATTAATTTAGTAACTCAAAACATCAATCTCTTTCCATCAAGAACACTGTAAAGTAACTTTCAACATGTCAAACCAACAAGTTAAAAGAAAATAAATACAAGACAACTGGAAATGAAAACTACCCAATACCACATACGTAAAACAACTATGATATTAATATAGGTGCACAAACCGGTTCCGATCGGTCAACAAAAAGTCAAAACCAACTCAGGTTTTGACCGGTTGGTTCGGGTTAATCAGTTTGGAATCAGTTTTAATGATAAACTTTATAAACCGGTTTCAAACCCACGGGTTCAATCGGGTCGAACCCAGTTTCTATCATACCGGTTCGTGTCGGGTTGAGAAACCGGTTTCTTTATGCACCTCTACCGATACCTAACAACCTAAACCATCCATATTGTTTCGTACTTTCGTTACCCAGTTTGATCCGAACATGTTAACCAAGTCGGGCCCATTCCGCTTTCGTAACTCTACACGGTAGAGGTGCACAAACCAGGTATTTTCAGGAACCAGTTCCAGATATAGTCAACAAAAGTCAAAACTGGGTCGGGTAGGAACCAGGTGACCAGGTTTTCCGGGGTTTTTTTGGGGCTTCGAATGCGTTTTGACCAGGTATTTCCAGTTCCAGCTTCGATTCAGGTTCCGGGGAGAAATCCTATACCAGGTCGTACCCGCGGGTCGGACGCACCGGGTATTTTGTTGCCCTCTACTACACGGGCCTGTTGGGCCGGGCCCATCCAGCCCACAAATTCATCTAGCCACCTATGACCTATACATGCATAATAATATACATTGGCCTATTTTGTACTTGTCAATCAATCTCAAGGGTTAAGCAACCAAACCGCATTGGTTTTGGGGGTCGTTTGCTGTCACCACTCGCTCTCATTTCTTCCTCAATTCTCAACAATTAAAGGTACAAGCTTCATCATTACTTTCAATTTCCCATAATTCCATCAATTGGGTTAACCTAATTTTCCTTAATTTCGCCCAAATTGGTTTCTAGGGTTTCCCGATTTAGCCCAAATTAACCATCTTAATTGGATGGTTGTTTAGCTTGTTGACTCGCAAGCCTTAGAATAATCTTGTGACTAGGTTTGACCGTCCAATTTCAAGTTTCCAATATGTTTTTTGATGGGTTGATTATGGTTGGTGTAAATGTTATAACTTTAGGTTAAAGGTTGGATCTTTTTCATTTAGAGACTTTATTATAAGTTTCTTAATGTGGGTATTATGTAAAAAAGGTTGTAAAGTTTCAATCTTTTGGTTATCTGATTATGTTTGCTATTTACTTATCTTGGAAATAGGGGTTGGATGGTTAATGTGAACATAATATGATTACGATTTTTGTTTTTGTTTTTTTAAGGAAATTAGTGAGTAACCTATGTTGCTTAAGTGCCTGAATAGTTAACAGATGAGTATATCTTTAACGAGTAAAGCAGAATCTTTTAATTAATGAGGGAGATGTGAAATCTTTCCTGATTTGTTTTATTCTATTTGTGAGCTTATATTTTAGGCGTCTTACCTTTTACCGATTGTAGTCTATTATTCTAAAGCATTAAGCATTAGGCTTTCATAATTGTCGGAAGCTTGAAGGAAGTGCATGTACACGGTCCCATCTTTGCATTTTTGTAAGTTTGATGCAGACGTGAGTGAAGCCGGTGATCTTTATGCTTTAGTGTCAAAAAAATATTAATATCAGTTACACTGGTGGATTTGCAATTTTTTTTTGTATAAATCGGTACCTACTTATTGCATGTTATACAATATGGTAGTCTTTAATGTTTCACACGGGGGGTCATTGCCCCTGCCATGGGCAATCTCTACGTGATTGAATAAGTCACGTGAGAAGTCTAGCTCCCGCATATATTGCCTCTCTATCATGAGCGGCTTCTGCCATTTTTTAGAGAGATTGCTTCGGTGACCTAGCAGTGTGGTCTGATTTCACTGTGATGTGTTCTTTTACTGTTTTAGTGTCGTACATTTTAACAGAATGAAGAAAGTTCAACAATCTATTTAATTAGCTTAGCGCAGTGTTTCTGATATAAAAAGAAATCGAAGGCTACGTTATTGTCATTAACATTATAGTAAACAATAACAACGATTTTAAACAAGGATCTCAATACGATACAAGCCATGATGGATGGCATGCTCCTACTTGTTATAGATGAACTTGTTATTGTATATATTAACAACTTTATATATGTGTTTACAATTGTAATAAACATAGTTACAATCTTTCTAAAAGTTAAGAATTTGATTCTTATGATTTGAGATGATTAATAGTTTTAAATTTAATTTGTCTGCTTACTATTTTAATTCTAGATTGTACTTTTTGTGGGGTTTTTGTTTCTTTTCTGGTGTAGATTTCCATTAATTGTTTTTCATGTGCAGTCATCTTTTAGTGGTGTCAAAAGTATTAAAATGCATGCATGCTTGAACGTTTATATTACTGCCCACCTTATTACATACCAGTGCTATCATCTCTTTTTGAAACCTTTTTCCCTTCAAACTTTGCGGTTTGGTAAAAAGTCTTATCTTTAATTTGGGAAGTTAAATTTTTTCACATAAAAATGTGTGTATGCAATTACCTTTAGTTTGATACTTACGAAAAGGCTTTCTTCTGATGTAACCTTTAAATTCTTTTTCGGCTTATATGCTAACAAATTTAATTTTTCTTTAGTGGAGGTTAGAGATTTGTATCGCGAGTAGATCTTGATCTCGAATGTTGTTTTTAAAGAAATAACAATTTTCTTTTCTATTTTTATAGACTAGCTGACAGCTTTGCACACGGTTTTATGGTACATTCTTTGCAGCTGGAACTTCAAAGCTGCTTCTTGTTCAATAAACTCATTCAATGACAGAATCCAACAATGCCATATGAGGTAGTGCGTACATCCCTTATTTATATTTCTTAGATTATGTCACAATGGAGATCAACACGATGAAAAGAGAGGATTTAATGAAGGGTTAATATCATAAAAAACATGCTTTCTCATTTTTCATGAAAAAGTCCCTCAAAATAGTTTTCACATATAAACGTTCCTGCACATGCTTGAAAAACATTAAAGTGTCCCCCCCCCCCAACCCAGTTTTCCTGTATTTGATTGTATAATTTTTTTGGAAAAAAAATTGAATGTCACTTCATTAAAATGTTACCAATTTAGTAGGCGACTGTCATTATTTATATTATTTTTATACAAGTACATGTGATATAGTTTTAAAAGATCTTTCTTTTAAAAAGTTATGAAAGAAAATGCGAAGGTTAAAGTTGACTTTATTTTATTAAATGGATAAATGTCGTATATTGATTTTCACAAGTACATGTGATATGGTATTAGAAGATCTTTCTTTTAAAAGTTATGAAAGAAAATGCGAAGGGTAAGTTGACTTTGTTTTATTAAATGGGTAAATCTCGTATATTGGAAAAAAAAGGGCAAATATAAATTATAAGTTTATAAATGGGCAAATATGAAATTTTAAACTTTTAGAAAAATAAGGGTAAAATAATCATTTTTTGAATTGTTTTATAATGGGTCAGCTTGTATTCTAAGTTTGAGTTCCGTATGTAAGAATGTCACAAGTTTGTAGTGGTAAATATGAAATTCTACTTTTATATTATGTTACTATGGAGATTAACGTGATGAGAATAAAACACTTAACGAGTAACACAAGTGAAGTTAACATAAAATCCAATTTTGACCTTCTTTTTTGTTCAAGTGAAAGGTGATTAAACACCTTATTTCACTCTCGTGATGGATTGCAACAAAGAGGAAGCATTGAGGGCCAAACAGTTGGCAGAAAAGAAGATGGAGACCAAAGACTTCTCGGGGGGCCTAAAAATTGCAGTCAAAGCCCAAAATCTTTATCCCGAATTAGAAAACATTTCTCAGTTAATTCTGGTATGTGAAGTACACTGTTCTGCTGATAAGAAATCATACGGAACCGATAAAGATTGGTACGGAATCCTCAAAGTCGAGCTAACGCTGATGAATTATCAATCAAAAAACAGTACCGGAAACTAGCTCTAACCCTCCACCCTGATAAAAACAAGTTTGCCGGATCAACCGATGCGTTTAAGTTAATCGGTGAAGCACAACGAGTGCTTTTGGACCGTGACAAAAGAATGGTTCACGATAGTAAGCGTAGAACTCACGGTCACTTTCCAGGCCCGGGTTGGAACCATACACAACCGACCCGACCATCAAATGTTCAATATCAACATCCTTGGAATCAAGGTCATACCGCTAATTTCACCCCAGGAGCGCGCCCTGGTAACTTTCAGTTTACACCAACGCAGTTCACATCTGTTAGTGGTCATCAGTTGACTTTTTGGACGGTGTGTCCGTTTTGTTCGATTAGGTACCAGTTTTATAAAGATGTTCTTAACAAAGCTATTCACTGTCAAAGCTGCAAGAAATCTTTTACTGCTTATGAGTTGAATGCCCAAAGTTCTGCTTCAACAACCCATACTCATATCCCTACCTGTACCCAACAGGCGCGGGTTCATACCAAACCCAAACCCAATCCCGTCGAGGTGCACAAGCGTAACTTTACAACAAAACCCGTGTTTGAGAAAAAAAAGGAAACGCCAAAAGCGCAAGTCAACACGAGCAGAAAAAGGAAGAAACGGATAGAAGAATCCAGTGAATCTTCTGACAGTAGTGAGAGTTCGGAATCTGAAGAAGAAGATGTCGAAGTGCAAAGTGAAAGTGAAGACAACGGTGTCGCGAAAAATGTTGATAAGAATCAAAATAATAATTCGGATTTTCAGTATTTTGGCGAACAGCCTCACAGATCTTCAAGAGCAAAAAGAAATGTTTCTTACAAAGAAAACATAGTTGACATTGATAATGATAACGATGATGCGACTCCATCAAATCCCGACGAAGAAGTTGTTGAAGATAAACGAAAAAAATCTAGTGATAAAAAGTCTCAGAGTGATAGTAAAGGTAGTGAAAGTGTAAATGATGACGGAGAAGAAGAAACTGAGCCAGAAGTTTTTGAGTGCCCGGATCCCGAGTTTAGCGATTTTGATCAATACAGAACAGAAGAAAGTTTTAAACCAGCGCAGATATGGGGTTGTTACGACACCGAAGACGTGATGCCAAGATTCTATGCCTTTATTAAAAAAACATTCCACGACCCGGAGTTTAAGCTGCAAATCCAGTGGTTAAAACCGGATCCGGTAACCGTGGATGAAAAAAAGTGGGTGAGTGCAGAGTTACCGGTTGCTTGTGGCGGGTTTAAATTCGGGAAAGCGGATAACACCGGAGATCTTTACACATTCTCGCATTTGGTTACGTGTGAAGCGGGTCAAAAAGTCAAAACCTTTAACATAATTCCAAGAAAAGGCGAGACGTGGGCCCTGTTCAAGAACTGGTCTATAAACTGGCATTCTGAAGATAGTGAGGAAAGAAAGTATGAATATGAATTTGTGGAGGTTTTATCGGATTTTGATGAAAGCGAGGGTGCGCGCGTTGCATACTTGGAGAAAGTTAAGGGGTTTGTGTGTCTTTTTAGGCGAAAAGACGGGGGCGAAATGGTAATTTCTGGGAATGAGAAGTATAGATTTGCTCATATGGCTCCTTGTAGTAGAATGAGTGGAGAAGAAAGACAAGGTGTGCCTAAAGGGTGTTTTGAACTTGATCCTGCTGCTTTGCCTGCATCAGTATTTGAATAGGTGATATTTGTAATAAGTTAAATTTGAATGTTATGTGGTTTTTTAGATGATGTTATTTTGTTGCTAATTAGATGGCCAAATCTTTGGTTAAACATGTGGAAAATTTTTTAAAAGTAGTGTGGTAGACTTGTGCTTAAAAGAGGTCTGAAATGATGCTTTTGAGGGTCATTTCTTTTGGATGAAATGGTTTTTGGCATGCTCATTTTGTTTTATTGTCTTTTTTGTTTGAATGCTAAAAGGGCATCTGTTTTGGTTTGTCAATGATTAGGTAAAGGTTGGCAATGTAGTAGTTGAATGTTTATTTATTAAGCCAATAATTGAGCTTGAAATAGGCTATAGAACACTACTCTATGTAGGCATATTTTTTTTTTGAACGACCAATTAAGTGACGCCGGGTACTTCGTACGCGGCCCCCATTGGCCAATAGTAGCCCGAGCCGGCCACTATTCCGGACGGACGAAGCTCCTAGCGGTCCACCCTATTGAGGACTTCACCAGATAAAACCCGATCCCCACACCCGCCTAATGGCACGACAGCGAGGAGCCGGTAAAACCGGGTGAGATCAGGACTCGAACCCTGGCAAGTCAGGGTCATCCCTCATATATCCCATATAAGTTGGTGATAGTGATGTTTGAACCCCCTACCTCTCACTAGTAAAGTGAATGCTCTACCATTGAGCCACATCCAACTTATTCTATTTAGGCATATTGGATGCTATAAAACTTTGACTTCTAGATGAAGTTTGTTTTAAGCTTAATTATTAAAATACAATCTAGATGTAACTAAGCTTACATGTTTAACATATTCTTAATAAGCTTTAAACCTAACTAATATTTTGATTAAAAAAAATCCAATACATTAAGGTAGGTGGTCTGGATTTGTTTATAGTTAGGCGAGTTGTTTTGGCTAATAGCGGGGCGTGAGTCCCTCCGAGTCTGCAACACAACAACACCTTAAGCACCACGCTGGATGGGATAATAGGGCGATACGAGGACAGTAAGGGGTTAACGCTCAAAGTTTTGTCTTGGTAACTTTGCTTTATACTTGATTAATTAAAATGTTGGATGTTTTTAGAATCTAACATTTTAAGTGCTCAGAAAGATAAATAAATAAACATATATGTATTCAAATTAAAAAACATTCTGACCTTATGATCTAATTTTTTTTGAATAGTGATTTTTTTTAATCCTTGTTGTCTATAGGACTTGAATCTAAGACCTTTTATTTTGAAACCTCAAGTGTTTAAAGACTTTGGGTATGTTTGGCAAAACTAGCGGTAGCTGTAGCTGGAAGCTGGTAGCTGGTGGCTGGAAGCTGTAGCTTTTTAGATATATTTAGATGTTTGGCAGAGTAGCTGGAGTTTTTAATAAAATATATAAAATTACTAAAATAGGCAAAAATAAAAACAATAATAGTAAATTTATTTATTTTGGAATGTTATTTAAGTAAATTAAAATTCTAAAAGCTTGTAGTTCTTTCTAAACGCCACTAGTAGAAGCTTTAAGTTTTAAGATTTTTCTCCTGACCTTAAAACTTTAAGCTCCTTAAATCAAACAAGGTTTTTAATTGAGTATGAGCTTTTTCTTAAAAGTTTGAAGCTTGAATGAGTCTATATTCAAACTTCAAATGCCTTTTCCATAATCATTTTATATTTAACTACAATCATAAAAAGTTTGTTTACATGGACAAAAGCTTCATCGCATATAATGAAAATGAAAAAAACGTAAAAGTTGTTTTATTTTAATGTAATCAATAAGTATTTATTATAGCTATTAAAAACATTAAACTATACAAATTAAAGAAAATGTACTCGAAATTTCCGACGACTATTTTTTTAACTAATTAAATGGCGCATTAAACCAACAATGAGAAATTTGGAGGAGCGGGGTGAAGAAGTGAGATGGAAGGTGATGTCATATGACGGTAAGAGCAGAAACATCATCCCTCACCTTCTTATTCACCAAATGGAAATGCAAGGCACAATATACTTGACATGACACCCTCCTGCCTAATATAAGTTTAGATTCGACATCATCTCACGAGTGGAATATAATCAATATATGCTTAAGTAAATGTGTTATTAGGTAATCATAATATTCCACTATTTGTGCACTTGATCCAATTACAATAATCTTGTAACTAATCCACTCTGAATGGTCAAAAGTTGATCCCAAATCTAATATGATGCAGTTTAGCACAAGCCACTCTCCTGCTTCAATGAACGGTCAATGATGTGATGTTGACCTGAGAGTGACTACTTAACAACCACTTAATTTCATAATCAGATGGGAAATCTAGTTGGACTTTATCTCTTAGTCATGGTTTAAGTTAAATTTGATGCTAGTGACTATATAATTGAGTGGGTGCCGCATGCTGAAATATGAGTTGTGGACTGTTAACTCAAAAAAGGTCATCTCATATGTCATAAGTTAGATTCTGATTTAACAGTTTATTTAATGAAATCAAGTATAAGAATGGGAATTGAGTTTGAAAAATATAAGACTACAAGACGTTGATTGTGACCAATGACATCTCAACCATCTTCACAATTTTTTTTTATTTAGAATAAAAATTCATACTTTTGTAATTTTTTAACGAGACGAATTTAAACTTAAACATCATCATTATATATGAAAGGCAAATATGCAACAAGCTGTGTCGCCGTCAACCCCTTTTGAATGGTAACACCATGTATTTTAAAAACTGTATTGATATATTTTGAAGTTATAACAATAGTATGCATGACCTGTTTTACTTGGCTAACTAGCTCCATCGCAGCAAGCGCGAGAAAACCAAATGTATCAAATGTAAACAAACACATGTTAGTTGTCAAGATACTTCTTTTCGTGTTTAGTCACCTTGCATGAAGTGACTTTTAGAACAGTCTGACCGGTCGTGAAACCACGACCCCAAGCCCACAAGAGGAGAAATCCATGTTAGGTCCCACACACATGCGTGTTTCCCTCCCACTCATTCAAAGACCAAAATGTTGGTTGGCCTGAGTGTTGATAATCTTTCCAGTGGGTCGGTCAGGAAATTTACACGTGCTTCTTTTTTAACCAATATCCCAGCACACCTAAATATGTTGAAAAGAACATCCCTAACCAAATCGTGTGGTGCATGAACTCCAGGAGTTCTCTACAATGTATCGCATTGTCACAACCCGACCAAAGGCGGCGGAACATGCCGGGGTGCAACGATTGCTTATAAGCGCATGACACTATTTAAAGCGACAATATTTAACAAACTCATTTCATTTCACAACATCGAAAATGTCACATAACCAAATATTCATAAGTCAAATACAGCAAAATATAACAAAATAAAGCAAATCAAATATTGTTCATTTTTGCTAATATCCTAACGGTATTTGTGACGTTTTCTTCACCGAACTCCAAAATCAACCTAGATGCAAACCTGTAACATTTCATAAGATAAAGTTTATCAACACAAAGGTTGGTGAGCAATTCATAAGTTTGAACAATAGATATATAGTATGAAAAGCCACAAAACTAGTATACAAAACCATAAATAATAGCTATAAACTTGGATAAATAGTTATCGCTAACAAGTTAGCGACACCCAACTATAAGGGGTTGCCAAATAGTTTAGGATTTTATAGTTATCGTTAATTGCATTACGTTAACGACACCTTGCCATGAGGGGTTGCCAAATGGTCTAAGATTTATAGTTCCACCATCCAAAAGCGATAAACACATAGGCAAATAAGCATAGAACACCAAATCGAGAAATTATTCAAGTAAAGTATACAACAACGTTTGTGGTTTAAGACCCAAGTATAAAACATTTAGTTTAGTAAGATGAAATGTCACCCCCAAAATAAAAAACAGAAAACGGGGTATGAAGTTACTCACGTTCAAGTATAAAACTTGATCGGTAAAAGATGAATAACCGGATGGATAAAGTTTAACGAGCAAGGCCTAAATGACAATAAAATCTTGGATTTAGAATGGTTATCTTGAAGATCTTTAAATAAGATAATTGTTGCAAAAAGTAAACAATTAAAGTTCAAGGTTTAAAATGTAACTATTTAAGAATTTATAATAACAATCCTTTAAAAACGTAAGTTTGCTCGAAACCGGGTTAAAGTATCTAACCTTAATATTTACTTAACCAATGTTAAGTAATAAGGTGGGAAAAATGCTAAAATGCAAGTTCCTTTGGGACAAAGATACTAAAACGGGTCTTTAACATGAAGCCTTGTCTTATGACATTCAAAACTTAACCAACCGGAGTCGGTGAAGTAACAAATAAAGGAAACAAGGGGTGTGTATTATATATATGTTGTACCACCATATTAAAGTGTTAGTAATATTAGATGAACAAGTTAAAATGAAAGACTATAGTTAGTTGACCTTAAGAAATCAAAATAACAAAATGTTAAAGATGTATACTTGGATTTGAGAGAGATTTGGAGAAGATGAACAACCAAAATGGTGTATGGAGCCTTGCTTTTATAATGGCAAGAGTATGGTTCATACAAATAGAGTAAAGATGCATGTGATG
Organism: Bidens hawaiensis; assembly: GCF_021521415.1. NCBI lineage: Eukaryota > Viridiplantae > Streptophyta > Magnoliopsida > Asterales > Asteraceae > Bidens > Bidens hawaiensis. The sequence continues at coordinate 20,666 of NW_027505734.1, forward strand.
GTTGAAATGGTCAAACAAGTTTTTGGTAAATGGCAATAATGGTCCCCAAAGTTTGGTTTAAGTCATTTTTAAAGAGTTTTAAGGACCAAAAAGAATGTTTTCAAGACCCAACAAGTGTAAAACAATATTGTAACATAAAATCCATCATTTTGATTATATCTTAAGCTTTGGTTTACAAAATGGGTCGGTTTACATGATAAACGAATACAAAAACGAATACAAACGAGACTCGAAATTGACGAATGTCACAGTATCTACTACTTTAGGAAATTTTATCCCGAAATTAAGATGAAGATGATGATGCAAACAAATGTGGATACTTCTCTTTCATTGCGTCTTCTCGTTCCCAAGTAAACTCCGCGCAACGCCGTGATTCCCATCGAACTTTTACTAACCGAATACGACTACGCTTGGTTTTCTTCTCGTTGCGATCCAAAATCTCAACGGGTCGTTCAACCATAATCATAGACTTATGAACATGAACTTCGTCGAGAGGTATATGGAGATTACCCTCGGCTAGGCACTTTTTAAGATTCGAAACATAAAATGTCGGATGAACACCGACAAGTTCTTGTGGTAGTTCAAGTCGATACGCTACTTTCCCAACACGCTCAAGAATTTTGAAAGGACCAACGAAACGAGGAGCTAGTTTACCCTTCTTTCCAAAACGGACTACCCCCTTCCAAGGGGATACTTTTAGAAGGACAAGATCGTCAACATTAAATTCGATCGGTTTTCGCCGTTTGTCGGCGTAACTCTTCTGACGATCTCTAGCGGCTAGGAGATTCTTACGGATTTGATTAATGACATCGGTGGCTTCTTGGACCATTTCGGGTCCCGTGATTTGAGCTTCACCGAACAAATCGGGGAACGACATTTACGACCGTAAAGAGCTTGAAAAGGAGCCACATCAATGCTAGAGTGGTAGCTATTGTTGTAGGAGAACTCGATGAACGGAAGATGAGAATCCCAATTCCCACCGAAATCAAGAACACATGCTCGTAGCATATCCTCGAGTGTTTGGATTGTATGTTCGGATTGACCGTCCGTTTGAGGATGATAATCGGTGCTAAGATCGAGACGTGTTCCCAAAGCTTCTTGAAGTGAACGCCAAAAATGAGAGGTAAAACGGGCATCGCGGTTGGAGATGATAGACAATGGCAAACCGTGTCGGCATACGATTTCCCGAACATAGATTTGAGCAAGCTGCTCGACAGAATACTTCTCGCGGATCGGAATGAAATGAGCAGATTTGGTTAATCGATCGATGATCACCCAAATGCTATCGTTTCCTTTTTGGGTTTTGGGTAATTTGGTAATAAAGTCCATAGCAATGTCTTCCCATTTCCAAACGGGAATCGGTGGTTGCTCGAGTAGACCAAAAGGTCTTTGATGTTCGGCTTTGACTTTCGAGCAAGTAAGACATTTAGATACAAACAACGCGACGTCCTTTTTCATACCCGGCCACCAAAAGGTAGCACGCAGATCGAAATACATCTTATCCGCACCAGGATGAACGGAATAATGCGAATTATGAGCTTCGTCGAGAATACAAGTACGAAGGTCATCGCGATCGGGAACCTACAAACGATTGAGAAAATACAAAAGGCCATCGGGTTTGGTTTCGAGTTGAAGTTCGGCTCCACATGACATTTCGTCGTACATATTACCTTATTTGACGGAGGTGCGTTGAGCTTGAAAGATACGAATTTGAAGATCGGTTTTAACAATGACGCTTAGAAGTAGAACGGATTTAACATTAACCTTTCGACTTAGGGCGTCGACGACAACATTCGCTTTGCCGGGGTGGTAGCGAATCTCGCAATCGTAATCACTAAGTAATTCGGCCCATCGTCGTTGTCTCATGTTGAGATCTTTTTGGTCGAAAATGGGTTGAAGGCTTTTATGATCGGTAAAAACCACACATTTTGTACCATAAAGGTAATGTCTCCAGATTTTGAGAGCGAAAACGACGGCACCAAGTTCGAGATCGTGAGTCGTATAGTTCTTCTCGTTGACCTTAAGTTGCCTTGATGCGTATGCGATTATCTGACCTCGTTGCATGAGAACACAACCAAGGCCTTGATGGGAGGCATCGCAAAATACAACAAAATCGTCGTTTCCATCGGGAAGGGTTAGAACGGGAGCATTGCAAAGCATGTCCTTGAGAGTACAAAAGACTTCCTCTTGCTTCGAACCCCAATCGAAGGGTTGTCCCTTATGGGTGAGAGAGGTAAGAGGCAAAGAGATTTTGAAAAAATTCAGAATGAAACGACGATAATATCCGGCCAAACCGAGGAAGGATCGAATTTCCGTGGGAGTCGTTGGAGTTTTCCAATCCTTAACGGCCTCAGTTTTAGTGGGATCAACATGAATACCTTTGTCGTTTATGATATGTCCCAAAAATTGAACTTCCTTGAGCCAAAATTCACATTTGGAGAATTTGGCATAGAGTTGTTCGTTTCTAAGGAGCTCGAGAATGGAACGCAAATGATGTTCATGTTCGGCTTTGGATTTAGAAAAGATAAGGATGTCATCAATAAAGACAATAACGAATTTATCAAGGAATGGTTTGCAAACGCGGTTCATGAGGTCCATAAATACCTCGGGTGCATTTGTTAACCCGAAGGGCATAACCAAAAATTCGAAATGTCCATATCGAGTACGGAAAGCGGTTTTTGGAATGTCTTCTTCGCGAACACGCAATTGTTGATAACCCGATCAAAGATCAATTTTGGAGAAACAAGTTGAGCCTTGAAGTTGGAAGAATAAGTCGTCGATACGTGGAAATGGATAACGATTTTTAATAGTAAGCTTGTTAAGTTCACGATAATCAATGCACATACGAAATGAACCATCGTTCTTTTTCACGAAGAGAACGGGAGCGCCCCAAGGAGAAGAGCTTGGACGAATGAAGCCTTTATCGGAAAGTTCTTCGAGTTGGTTTGACAGTTCTTGCATTTTCGACGGGGCTAGACGATAAGGAGCCTTGGCCATGGGCATCGCGCCGGGCACAAGATCGATTTGGAATTCAATCGGACGAACGGGAGGAAGACCGGTAACATCATCGGGAAAGACATCAAGGAAATCACGAACAATAGGAATATCTTGAATCTTCCTTTCCTTTTTGTCTTTTGTCACCGAGAGAGCTAGAAACGGAACATACTTTTGGCGTAAGTACTTTTGCGATTGAGCACACGACATGAGATTTAGCCTTCGGGGCGTTGCGTTTCCAAAGACCTTAAGAATTTACCGTTGACGAGCGGGATGCGAATGAATTTATCAAAAAAACGACTTCGGCATGGTGCAAAGATAACCAATCCATGCCTACTATGACATCGAAGCTACCTATTTGCATCGGGATGAGATCAATGGAGAATTTATGCTTAGAAATAATAAGAGAATAATCGCGGACGACGGAATTGATGGTAATAGAATTTCCATTTGCGACTTCAACAGAGAACGGTCGGGAAAGTTTAGTTCGAGGCATCGCAAGTATCGACTCAAATTTCAAAGAAATAAAACTTCTATCGGCACTGGTGTCAAATAAAATAGAAGCCAAATGATAGTTCACCAAAAACATACCGTTCACAACATCTTTTGCCACTTGAGCTTGATTTGCATTCATCATAAAAGTTCGCCCTTGATTACCATGGTTGACTTGAGGTGCTTGTTGTGGAGGTGGAGATGGTGCTTGGATTGCTTGGATGGGTTGGATGAGTGATGCATTGAGTTGGGGAATTTGGGGTTGGTAGGTTGAACTTGGTAAGCTTGGGTTTGGTAGTAAGGTACGGTCACGGTTTGGTTAGCAAAGGTGAGGCGAGGGCAATTTTTGCGGAAATGGTTTGGATCTCCACAATTGTAACAAGCTCGGGGTGGTTGGGGTTGGTTTGGTGGGTAGGGTGCATATCGGTTTTGGGAATTTTGAGGAAAAGTTCTTGGTTGGTTTGGTTGGTTAGGTTGGTTGGGTTGGGTTCGTAGTGGGGATCGGCATGTGGTGTTGAGATGGCCAAGTCGGTTACAAATGGTACATTGGCGACAAGGCGAGTTTGTTGGGTGGTGAAGTTGGCAAGTGTTACATAGCGGGGAGTTCCCAACATAAGGTTTTCGGTTTTGAGGGAGGGTTTGGGTTTGTTGTGGTGGTTGAGGTTGGGTGACGGCATAATTTTGGTAGTTGGTTTTGGCTTTCTTTTTGTTGTGTCGGGAAGAGTTTGAGTAGTTAATAGCTTGTGGTGTGGGTTCAACCTTGGTTTGGGGAGCGGGCTCGGGCTTGTCTTTCTCACTTGCTTTCTTGAGGGTTAGGGTACTCGCCTTCACGTGATTTTCCGATAGCCAACCGGCTAATGTGATGGCTTCCTCAAGGTTCGCGGGTTTGCTACTCATGACCGAGTCCTGGATTTTCATCTGTAAACCCCCAATATATTTATCAATTTCACGTTCGGTCGGGGTAACCAAATGGGGAACAAGGATGCTCAGCTCATGGAAACGGAGTAAGTAAGCGGCGTTATCACCACTTTCTTGCTTTAGGTTCCAAAATTCTTCCTCAAGCTTTTGGAGCTCGTGTTTGGGACAGAATTTCATCTTCATAAGTGCCTTGAGCTCGGCCCATGGAAGAGCCATGGCCACATCCGTACCTTGGAGGTGCATAACACTACCCTACCATGTTAGGGCGGTTCCCCTAAACATGCTTGAAGCGAAGTTTGTCTTTTTCGCTTCGGGGCATTCGCTGTGTAAAAACACATTCTCCACAGATTCGAACCATTGCAACAAGGTAGTCGCACAATTGGTTCCAAAGAATTCGGCCGGGTTGGCACTAATAAATTGTTTAAGCAGGTAGGATGCGGGTTTGGGTTCAATAGGTGCAACAACGGGTGCGGGTTGGTTTCCTTGTATTTGGGTCATAAGTTCGGGAATCACAGCGGCCATTTGCTTGGCGACAAGAGCGGCCATTCGTCAGGTGGAGTCCCATCGCGGTTGGCGTCTTAAGCGGAGGCATGCTAAAATTTATAAAGAAAATGGGATAAGTTTTGGGTAAAGGAAATGAATACCAAGGTGTATAAAATAAAATAAGATTTTGATTTTTTTGATTTTTGTGAATCCTAGAGTTAGTATGGAGAATATGTTAGTGTTAGATAAAATATAAACTTTGTTTATAAATAACAAAACAGTAAACAAAACGTAAATGATTTTGATATAGTTAAAGCTTAGAAATTTGAGATTTTTGAGATTTTATAGAGTCGAAAAATCGCGCGTGAAATCACCACGACTTGATATTCCAACACTAAGTAAAAGGTTTTATAAAACACCACGTTGGAGTTTAAACATGTGCACGAGATCACCACGACTTTTTCATGTTTTAGACTCAAATAACAATGATAACACAATAAATCGATATACAACGTCATGTCAAAACACTAGCACACGAACCACCGTAGTACTATTGTTTTAACACCGAAAATTAAGATGGCGACCGGAACGCTCGCATTCGACTACTTAAAGAATTGACATTTATAACACGGTTTATGGCCTAGAAAACGAGCATTATAACTCAACCATCCCAGGTAAGTAAATCACCTTCTATCCTTGGAATCTTTTTGTCAAATGGTCATTTTATAATGTCTCGTTTTCTATGATGGCTACAAACCCGATATAAACGCAACCTTTAAGGGATTTGAAACAACGGGATCCAAGTTAATTTTTTAATCCATAAAACACAATGAAAATCTACTTTTTGCGTTGTAAGGTAAGGATACCATGGAAATACTATGAAAGTGTGTGTATGTGAACATTTAGGATATTGGTGAATTTTAAACAAGTTTATAAATAAACATGCGATATGAACAATTAAATATAGTAAACATGTAACATCCTAAAATTTTAATGATGAATAAAAGAAGTTATGTTTAGTGATTTCGCGTAATTAATTAATATCGGGTAAGGAGCGGGTCTTGGACTTGGATTAATTGAGATGGGTTAAATGAGAATGGGATTTCAGGGGTATAAATACCCCCAAAATCCCAAAATATCTTCATTTTTACCATACTCTCTAACACTTCCAAAACACACACACCACACACCTCAACCGCCGGCGGCCGGAATAGAGAGGCGAGATCCGAGAGTGTGAGAGAGAGAGACTAGTTGTGATTAAGCAAATAAACAAGACCCAAACAAGCTCAAAAATGTATGATTCTTGATCTTTGAAGTTTAAAGATCCGAGCTTTTAGTGTATAAACGACCGAAAATGGTCGGGAAGCGTAGTGGGTGATGTTGAACCGTAACAAGGGTGTTAAAATCGCTCGAAATGTTGGACAGAAACCGAAACTGCGGTTATCTGGGCAACTTCGCCTTCATCTGGGCAACTTCGCCTTCAAAGCGATGAACTTCGCCTGCAAGCCAAGTTCGCCTGATGAACTTCGCCTGCAAGCTAAGTTCGCCTGATGGCAACTTCGCCTAAAGCTAAGTTCGCCTGATGACAACTTCGCCTAGAGCTAAGTTCGCCTGAGGCTTAACTTCGCCTAAAGCCAAGTTCGCCTGATGACAACTTCGCCTAAAGCTAAGTTCGCCTAAGGTTTAACTTCGCCTAAAGCTAAGTTCGCCTAAGGTTTAACTTCGCCTAAAGCCAAGTTCGATTAGAAAATAAATTAAAAATCTAATGAAAAATGTGTTAAGACAGTTAATGGAAAATGTGTTAAGACAGCTCGACCCCAGCCAGGGGCTCTGCCCCTTGGACCCTGCTAGGGGCTGCCGCCCCTAGACCCCGCTGCCAGGGGCGCTGCCCCCGGACCCCCGTTCGTTGTGGGTCATATAAAGATAGAAATACATTATGAGAAGTGATAGTTAATTGATACGTATACTTGTTATACAGTCAGCCGTGCACAACTGAAGAAAGAGATTACGATTAACGGTGAACGTAACCGTGTTCAGGTGAGTTTCTAGCCCCATTTATGTGTTATGTTTTCGGGGCTGTGTGCATACTCGATATGTTTGTTAATACGCTTATCCTAAGAGATAAGTGTATGCCTTATGTGAATGATATGATATGTAGGAATGATTGCTTGATGGTACGTGAACGATCTTCGGATATTGCACGTACTGTCAGGTTGTAACGCTATGTGTAAGGTAAGTATGATATGTATGCTTATGTGTATGAACGTGATAAAGTTAATAAAAGAAGGAAATGACGGTTGCATGGTTGTATGGTTACGAAAAGGGTACCGAGCCCTAATAATACTCGAGGTATGATGTATGGTTGTATGGTAACGAAGAGGGAATCGAACCCTACTAATATTCGAGAACTAGGGAACCGAACCCTACTAATAATCGAGGAAAGAGGGAAACCGAGCCCTAATAATACTCGTGGAAAGAGGGAAACCGAGCCCTAATAATACTCGAGGAAAGAGGGTACCGAGCCCTAATAATACTCGAGGAAGGAGGGTACCGAGCCCTAATAATACTCGAGGAAGGAGGGTACCGAGCCCTAATAATACTCGAGGAATGTAGAGCGTAATGCTCTTTATAACGTAAGATATGAAGGTAAGTTAATACAAAAGAAAGAATGAAAGTATGAAAAAATGAAAGTATGATAGTATGAAAGAATGAAAGTATGAAAGTATAAAAGTATGAAAGTATGAATGAAAGAATATAAGTTTATGTGTATTGTATAGTGTATGATTAACTAGAACTCACTCAGCGTAGCTGACTTTTAGTATGCACGCAGGTGAGTAGGATGAGGCAGCTCGCTTGAGGAGACACGTGGCATTGAATAAGAGCCTGGCATCTGAAGACTTACGATGTTTTAATTTTAATGTTTTAATGTGAAAGACAAAGGACGTTTTGAGACAAGTTATGAAATATTGTAATGTTTTATGAAAGTTTTAAATTCCGCGTAAATGTTTTAATTAACTCTGATATTTAGAACTGTGTTTATGAGTAAATCCAACACAAAAGTAGGGTTACCGGTAACGGGGCCTTACAAAACACGTATGAACACACGTATAGGACCCTAAGCATAACAATTCTAGGTCGTTACGTCTAACCACCTATCTTAATTGTCATGGCTCTGATACCAATCTGTCACACCCCGACAAAAGGCGGCAGAACATGTCGGGGTGCAACGATTGCTCATAAGCGCATGACACTATTTAAAGCGACAATATTTAACAAACTCATTTCATTTCACAACATCGAAAATGTCACATAACCAAATATTCATAAGTCAAATACAACAAAATATAACAAAATATAGCAAATCAAGTATTGTTCATTTTTGCTAATATCCTAACGGTATTTGTGACGTTTTATTCACCGAACTCCAAAATCAACCTAGATGCAAACCTGTAACATTTCATAAAATAAAGTTTATCAACACAAAGGTTGGTGAGCAATTCATAAGTTTGAACAATAGATATATAGTATGAAAAGCCACAAAACTAGTATACAAAACCATAAAAAAATAGCTATAAACTTGGATAAATAGTTATCGCTAACAAGTTAGCGACACCCAACTATAGGGGGTTGCCAAATAGTTTAGGATTTTATAGTTATCATTAATTGCATTACGTTAACGACACCTTGCCATGAGGGGTTGCCAAATGGTCTAGGATTTATAGTTCCACCATCCAAAAGCGATAAACACATAGGCAAATAAGCATAGAACACCAAACCGAGCAATTATTCAAGTAAAGTATACAACAACGTTTGTGGTTTAAGACCCAAGTATAAAACATTTAGTTTAGATAAGATGAAATGTCACCCCCAAAATAAAAGATAGAAAACTGGGTATGAAGTTACTCACGTTCAAGTATAAAACTTGATCGGTAAAAGATGAATAACTGGATGGATGAAGTTTAACGAGCAAGGCCTAAATGACAATAAAATCTTGGATTTAGAATGGTTGTCTTGAAGATCTTTAAATAAGATAATTGTTGCAAAAAGTAAACAATTAAAGTTCAAGGTTTAAAATGTAACTATTTAAGAATTTATAATAACAATCCTTTAAAAGCGTAAGTTTGCTCGAAACCGAGTTAAAGTATCTAACCTTAATATTTACTTAACCAATGTTAAGTAATAAGGTGGGAAAAATGCTAAAATGCAAGTTCCTTTGGGACAAAAATACTAAAACGGGTCTTTAACGAGTGTTCGGGTTGTCGGTTCGGGTCTTGACAAATGGTCAAACCCAAAGTCAACTTTCCAACATATTAATTGTTATGAGATAACTCATTAAAATATACTAACACTTAACCAAGTATGTAGATCTATTGTTTATAACTAACAACACACGTTAAGCGAGTGTTCGGTTTTGTCGGTCCAAACTATGTGATGAGATCAAGTTGGATCCAACAATTCCAAGTACTTAAGAAAATAATTAAAATCAGTTTGTAACTATTTTTAAATAAATATACAAGTCTTGATAAGCTAAAAACATACTTGTGTGTCTTAAGCGAGTAAAAGTCGGTATAGTTCGGTTTGGTTCGGTCTCTATCTCACAAATAGTTCATAGATGGTTTCTACATGCCCAAATATCATAGAACTTGTATATTGGTTTATAAATGAAGAAAACTTAAATTTTACAACTAAAAAGTTAACTGCAAGTCTTTTAAGCAAAAGTTTCGGTTTAGTTCGGTTTCCATCTCCCAACGAGTTCATAGATGGATTCCATATGCTTAATATCAAAGAACTTGTAAAAATGATTTTTGAAACTCAAATATAGCAATAAACATGTTTAAACAACTATTTTAACAAAACTAGTAAACAAAAGTTCGGTTTCCGGTTTGGACTAGTTTCAGTTAAACCGAGGTTAGACTTATACAAACCCATACCATGGAACTTGTAAATAAGATGAAAAAACTAAAAAGGGTTAGAAGTTAGTCATAAGTGATATGTATAATAAGTTATGTGTGTGTAAATATATATCAAGAACACGAAGTTCTCCATGAATTGTCTTATGACATTCGAAACTTAACCAACCGGAGTTGGTGAAGTAACAAATAAAGGAAACAAGGGGTGTGTATTATATATATGTTGTACCACCATATTAAAGTGTTAGTAATATTAGATGAACAAGTTAAAATGAAAGACTATAGTTAGCTGACCTTAAGAAATCAAAATAACAAAATGTTGAAGATGAATACTTGGATTTGAGAGAGATTTGGAGAAGATGAACAACCAAAATGGTGTATGGAGCCTTGTTTTTATAATGGTAAGAGTATGGTTCATACAAATAGGGTAAAGATGCATGTGATGGTTGAAATGGTCAAACAAGGTTTTGGTAAATGGCAATAACGGTCCCCAAAGTTTGGTTTAAGTCATTTTTAAAGAGTTTTAAGGACCAAAAAGAATGTTTTCAAGACCCAACAAGTGTAAAACAATATTGTAGCATAAAATCCATCATTTTGATTATATCATAAGCTTTGGTTTACAAAATGGGTCGGTTTACATGATAAACGAATACAAAAACGAATACAAACGAGACCCGAAATTGACGAATGTCACACGCATGCTCCGCAAAGGAGTCCAAACACGTCTTGCAACAAACAAGGCATTGGCTTAATTCTTTTCTCATTGATCGAAACATTTTTCCATCTTTGAACCAACCTTTTACTTTGAAAATGTTTGAACACTCGGCAAATGTATCACGTGATATGTGTAATAACCCGAAACATTTTTTTTTAATTTCTTAAAAAAGAATTAAAATAGCAGCCTTGGCATAGAGTACTTAAAACAAAAAAATTAAAAAACCAATGAACCTAATTTTCTCTTTCGACGTTATACATTTTAAACATATTAAAAATTTAAAACACAATTTAAAAATTATATAACACTACTATACAAACGACTAAAACTCTTTTTTGATTTTTACGTTTCTAGAATTCGTTAATCAGTCAAAAAGAAAAACATGTGGAAAACAGTAGAATTCTTTCGCTTTTTCAAAAAAGAAATTATTAATATATAAACTGTATACTTACTGAAAATCATGGGACAAATGGAACTTTCCTTTTCTTTGTATTTTGGTCACATTCTCAACTACCTTCACGTAAATCATGAAAATTGATTCCAATCATATATGTATTGTTCAATGTTGATTGTTGAATGATTTAGGGACCTTCTCATCTTAACTTAAAATATAATAATATAATTTGTAATCAACAAGAAAATAGTAATTATATTTTAAATAGGTAGGTTTAAAGTGGCCAAGATATGAAATGTCAATAGTAATTATATTTCCATTTTTTTAAACTAAATAATATAAAATATGTTTTTTAATATTAGAATATTATTTTTAATACAGTTTATATTAACTATAATTAAACAAGTTACAAAACCCATTATCAACAAAGTAAATAATATAGTTTTATACTTTTTTTTCATACTACTTAACAATTACATTCTTTTATAGGATTGCCGGCCAACAACTCATATTGACATATGTAAAAACAATAAAAATGAAAGATGTAATAATACACTCTATTACTAAAGGAAAAAAGAACGAAGTTCAAAATATTTGGTGATAATTCATGATTAGTTATGCCAATGAGTTTTAATGATTTTATTTAAATAAAATTTATTTAACTTAGGAACCATTAGAGGGGACATTTCGACTTTTGAGAATCTAAAATATTGATGGAGACGCTCATAATATTTGCGGGGATGCTCATATTAAAGGGCACATTTTGAGAAATTTTTTATTTAAAAGAAGGAAAATTGGATTTTAATAATCCCAACTTAATGCATTTGGCCAATAATAATTCCAACTTTGAAAAGAGCTGTCACTGGTCCCAACTTTTACACTATTTGTTTTCATTGAACCTTCGTTAAAAAAAAACTTAACGGCGTTAAGTTTTTTTCAGATTTCAAACTGATATTTTAGGGTTTTTGATCGGAATGAGGATACGAGTCGATTGATGTAAAACTTACCTCCAAACAGTTGTCCAAACAACTAAAGGATGCTTTCATTATGGTGTTTAAACTATTAATTAACAAAAATCAAGCTTTTTGAAGCGCCGTTTCAAGTTAAGTTTTACATCAATCGACTCGTTTCCTCATTCCGATCAAAAACCCTAAAATATCAGTTTGAAATTTGAAAAAAACTTAACGCCGTTAAGTTTTTTTTAACGAAGGTTCAATGAAAACAAATAGTATGAAAGTTAGGACCAGTGACAACTATTTTCAAAGTTTGGATTATTATTGGCCAACTGTATTAAGTTGGGATTATTAAAATCCAATTTTCCTTAAAAGAACATATTATTAAGTTTCAAAAATTTAAAGGTCATCTTAGCAATTTCTCATTTAAAAATTCTGTTTTCACCTGTCTTCTAAAACTATGATATTTATTAAAGTATATCTTTAAATTAACCGATTTCTCATTTAAAATTTCTGTTTTCACTTGTCTTCTAAAACTATGATATTTATTAAAGTATATCTTTAAATTAACGTAAATTGCTTTTCTTATCTTACCGAATAACAAAGTCAACAATTATTGATAAGCAAAGTAAGGGTGGATCTAATGTGGGTTCACCGGGTTCACGGAAACCCATTGAGTTTCCGATTTTTAATAGAACATCCATATAAAATGACTAGAGTGAACCCATATATAAAATACAAAGTGAATCCATAAACAAATTGGACAAATGCTTTGGTGGTTAAGGCTGTACTTTATAATTGAGGATACCTGGGTTCAATTCTTCCACCTTACAGAAATCGCATACACCTTTACACTTAGAACAATCCTATTTGTTTAATTAGGCCACACCTTCATCTTTTTTTACCCATATCTAGATTCTAGATATATATGAAGCATATACATTAGTAACCATAAATTTTGTCCTTATGACTTGTGAAATTAAGAGAAAATTTAAGGTAGATTTAACTGTAGGAAAAACGCGGTTATCAGCCCACTTGTAAAGGTACACCAATGGCAAAGGCATGTGAGTTATCCTATGTTTTTTAATGGAGACGTTTTTTAATTACTGTATCGTATTTTTATTATGTGATTAACCTTACTGTTAAAAGAACTTAGTGAAATTGAAACTAAACTCAAATGATTGTTATTGATGAACAAGAATGAAACTTGATTACAAGAAAGAAAAACGAAATTGAACAGTACATTAGAATGAATAGAAAAACACTACTTATAGCTAACCCTAATCCCCAATTTGAGTTAACAAACTGTTAACAACCTGCAGATTTCAAGTTGCATCACTAAGTCCTTCAAGTTTCTCACAGTTTACACTTTTACCCCCTTATACTTTGTTGACCATCAGTTGACCTTTCAATTTTGACTTTAATACTCAACAATCTCCACCTTAAAGTCAACATTAACTTTAATACTTATTCAACACCCGAAGATTTCACACAAAAATCAAACTTTGAACCTGGCAGAGACTTAGTAAACATATCTGCAGGATTCAAACTTGTATCTATTTCTTCAACTTCCACATCTCCTCTATTAACCACTTCTCTAATAAAGTGTAACTTCACATTGATGTGTTTAGTACGTTCATGAAACATACTATTTTTAGATAAATGAACTGCTCCCTGGTTATCACAGAATACAACAGTTCTGTCCAAACTAAGACCAAGATCCAGAACAAAACCTTTTAACCACATTGCTTCTTTAACCGCTTCTGTCAAAGCAACGTATTCTGCCTCAGTTGTTGACAATGCAACAACTATTTGCAGTTGAGCCTTCCAACTCACAACATTTCCCAAAACTTGAAAAGCATACCCAGATATTGACCTTCCCCTATCCCTATCTTTGGCATAATCAACATCTACATAGCCAATTACCATTTTACCCTTTTGACTTAAATCTTGTTTAAACGTTAAACCAAAATCCTGAGTACCTTTCATGTATCTTAGAATCCATTTTACAGCATCCCAATGGTTTTTACCAGGATCAGACAGATACCTACTCACCAAACTTACTGCATCTCCCATATTAGGTCTGGTACAAACCATGAGATACATAAGACTTCCCACTACGTTTGCATATGGCACCTTCTCCATATATGATCTCTCCACATCAGTCTTCAGAGAATCTTCACTTGACAGCTTAAAGTGTGTTGCTATAGGTGTTTTTACTGATGTACAACTCTACATAGCATAATTACTTAACAACTTCTTGACATAAGACCCTTGAGTTAACTTTAAGACCCTTTGGCCTCTATTTCTGACAATCTCCATACCCAAAATCTTTTTGGCCTCTCCCAAATCTTTCATGTCAAACTCTTGCATCAAAACTCTTTTAGTTTCCTCTATCTGTTCTTTGCTATCACAAGCAACCAATATGTCATCGACATACAACAGATAGACCATTTTACCCTTAGAATATTCCTTATGATAGACACAACTATCATAAGGACTTCTACAAAATTCCACACTCACTATATAATCATCAAAACGCTTATACCACTGCCTTGGTGATTGCTTAAGCCCATATAGCGACTTTCGAAGTAAACATGCCTTACTTTCAGAATTCTTTACTTCAAAACCTTTTGGCTGAGTCATTTAAATTTGTTCTTCTAAGTTTCCATGTAAAAAAACAGTTTTTACATCTAGTTGCTCCAATTCCAAATCATAAGAAGCAACTATGGACAAAATTACCCTTATTGATGTGTGTTTGACTACAGGTGAGAAAATCTCATTGTAGTCAACTCCAGTCCTTTGAGTAAAGCCTTTTGCAACAAGTCTGGCTTTAAACCTTGGTTCTTCACCTTTTTTAAGTCCTTCTTTCACTTTATAGACCCATTTGCATAACGCTAGTTTCTGATCTTTAGGCTTGTCTACTAGTATCCATGTATCATTCTTATACAAGTATTCCATTTCTTCATTCATTGACTTTTTCCACTTCTCTTTGTCATATGAGTTAATGGCCTGCTCATATGTAAGTGGTTCAAACACACTTTCATTTATAGCAGTCATAAAAGCTACAGCAAATATATCATCAACATCTCTATATCTCAAAGGAGGTAAAATGTTCCTTCTTGCTCTGTTTCTAGCAACACTTGGACTAGAACTTTCCCCTGTATTTTCAGAATTACCCCTGGTACTTTCAACCCCTGTACTTCCAGAATTACGCATGGTACCTTCAACTTCTGTATCTTGTGAACTTGACTCCACCTCAATTTGAGTCCCCTCACTATTTACAGAAATATCATTTAATGAACCAGTCTCACTTCTCATGACATCTTTATACATAACTTGTTCATTAAACTTCACATCTCTGCTAATGACTACCTTCTGACCTTTATTTTCCAAACTCCATAGTCTATAGCCTTTAACCCCTTCTGGATATCCTAGAAAAACACACTTAATAGCTCTAGGTTCCAACTTACCTTGATTAACATGTGCATAAGCTAGTGACCCAAATATTCTTAGGTTACTATAATCTTGCTTATCACCAGTCCAAACTTCCATTGGTGTTTTCATATCTAAAGCTGCTAAAGGACTCCTATTAATCAAATAGACTGCAGTGGTTACAGCGTCAGCCCAAAAACTTTTAGGTAACCCTACGCTAAACAACATACACCTCATCTTATCACCTATGGTTCTATTCATTCTTTCAGCTAAGCCATTTTGTTGAGGTGTTCCTGGTACTGTTAAATGTCTAGCTATCCCATTGGCCTTACAAAACTGATCAAACTCCTTATTACAAAACTGTAAACCATTATCAGTTCTAAGCTTCTTAAGTTTCTTTTCAGTTTGTGTCTCTACCAATATTTTCCACTCTCTAAATTTTCCGAATGCATCATTCTTATTCTTTATTATATACACCCATACTCTTCTTGAAAAATCATCTATAATTGACAGATAATATCTAGCACCCCCTAAAGAATCATGCTTGGCAGGACCCCATAAATCTGAATGAACATAATCCAGAATGTTCCTAGTAGGATGTTTACCCTTGCCAAACCTAACCCTTTTGTGTTTGCCAAAGACACAATTTTCACAAAAGCTTATATCACAATTCCTGATATTACCAAGAACTTGTTGTTCATTCAATTCAACAAGTCCTTGTTCACTAATGTGCCCTAGCCTATAGTGCCATAACAAAGCTGCACTATTATTAACACTAGATGCTACATTAACAGAACTAGATACCTTTACCTTCCCATCAAGTAGATAAATGTTATTATCCCTTCTAGTTCCTGTCAATATCACCATAGATCCTTTTATCACTCTGGCCTTTCCTTCTCTCGGATTCACATGATAACCTCCTTTTTCAAAGGTTCCAAGAGACAATAAACTTCTTTTAAGACCTGGAATATATCTCACATCTTTGAGATCAACTTCCATTCCACTATTCATCACAAGGGTCACTGTGCCAGACCCTTCCACTTGACAAGGTCTATCATCACCCAATTTGACAGAACCAAGATCTTCTAACTTGAGTTCTTGGAAAAAATCTTTAACCGGTGTCATATGATATAAGCACCCAGAATCCAAGACCCACTGATCTTTGCCCTCTAAATTGTTAACACAATAAACATCAGCACGGTCATACCCATCTGATTGATCATCTTGGGAGTTATGACAGTTCTGACCGTTTTGCCCTTTTGATAAATTGCCTTCATTCTTTCTTTTCTTGAACTAAGGACAGTCCTTTTTGAAGTGTTTTTCAGAATTACAGATATAACATCTCTTCTTGACTTTAGACTTGGACCTTGATTGATTCTTCGACTTAGAACCCCTTTGTTCAGGTCTACCTCTGACAAATAAACCATCCCCGCCTTCTTCTCTATGATCTGACCTTTTCTTTAATTCTTTGGAGTTTAAAGCAGCCAAGACTTCTTCCATGGTCAGTGTCTCCCTTCCATACATCAGGGTATCAACAAAATTCTCATAAGAAGAAGGTAAAGAAGTCAGAAAGATAATAGCCTGATCTTCATCTTCTAATTGAACTTCAATATTTTCCAAATCTAGAATGAGTTTGTTGAACTCATCTGCGTGATCTTCAAGACTCTTCCCAGCCATCATATGGAATGTATACAATCTTTTCTTCAGATACAATCTATTCGCCAGTCATGACTCCAACTTAGTCCAAACCCCTGCTGCCGTCAATTCTTTGGATACTTCTCTCAACACACGATCACCAAGCGAAAGAATTATCGCACTGTGTGCCTTCTCTAAGACATCCTTCTTTTCTTTATCCGTCAACCCATCTGGCATATTAGGCTCTCCCAACAAGGCATCAGAGATACCTTGATGAACAAGAAGAGCCCTCATCTTGACTCTCCATAACGAGACATCATTCCGGCCATCAAACTTCTCCAGTTCGAATTTGGTTGACACCATCTTGTTCGTCAATGGCGGAATTCTACAATCGATTGAATGACTTCACCAATCAAGAGCCTAAACCATACCAATTGTTAAAAGAACTTAGTGAAATTGAAACTAAACTCAAATGATTGTTATTGATGAACAAGAATGAAACTTGATTACAAGAAAGAAAAACGAAATTGAACAGTACATCAGAATGAATAGAAAAACACTACTTATAGCTAACCCTAATCCCCAATTTGAGTTAACAAACTGTTAACAACTGCAGACTTCAAGTTGCCTCACTAAGTCCTTCAAGTTTCTCACAGTTTACACTTTTACCCCCTTATACTTTGTTGACCATCAGTTGACCTTTCAATTTTGACTTTAATACTCAACACTTACTTGACCCAAACCGTCACATCGACCCGGAAATTTTTATGCCCAATCCTATGAAATCGAGCACCTAAAAACAGTGAACCCATTGGAAAAAATTCCTGGATCCGCCACTTTAGCAAACGTCAATTCATTTTTTATTACATAAAGAATAAAAATTAACATTTATGGTTTTCTAGTCTTATTATTGTAGCGGAGCTAACCCAAGCGACTGATACACCCTTTAGTCATGATATTATTGAACTGTTATGAGTTCACTTATACCATAGAGTTATGAAGTAGTTCATTAGTTTGGTGCGGAAGATATGATGAAGTCTTCATCGATTTGGCACTCATTGAAGAACTAGGTACAACTCTGGTTGCTAATAAAAAGACAAAAGCTCCTTCTTGCAGTGGTGTACTCTATAAATCGGATTTATTCAGGAAAAAAAGAAATAATGTGGCGTTTAACAAGATCAAAGGCTATTAAAAAAAGTCACATTATTGTCGGTTTGGCCTTAATTTTTTTGTTTGTTTGCAATTTGCATTATATACTTGTAGTTGTTTCTTATCTTCTTATTCTGAACACTTATTTCTTTTTTTTTTTTTGGATATATGGTTGTTAAAAAAAGTCACATTATTATATGTTGTCAAGCAACTTTGGTTGAATTACTAAAATATAAACCGACAAAAATGATTTTTATAAAACTGATCATAAATTTTAGTTTTGGTTTTGTTAGGCTTTCAACAATAATCAATGATTTTATCCGGAATTATTAAAAATGTTTATAGTGATTAGAAAGTCAAGTTTGAATTTTTATACCAACATGTCGTTTTGAAACCAAAAAAGAATTGGAAAGAAACTTAAGAAAATCTGTGAAGAAACAGACAAAAAGGATATGATTTTGTAATATGTTTCGTCATTCTTCTAGAAGAAGTATCACTTTCTCTTTGGTTGGTTGTATTTCGTTATCACTAATCACTTTTTATTCCCTTAAATTTTGACGGTTAATTTAAACCATTAACATGTGGAGACCCTCTCTTTTTAAACTAGGGATTATTGACGTTGTCACTAATAATTAATTAATGTTATAAAAAGAGTGCGTATATATAATTACTAAACAAATATTATATTTACACAATATATATTAATAATTATGTAGTTTATGCATATTATTGTGTGATTATGTTTATAATTACATTTAGTTATGATTACGCCCTTTATATGCACCGTACATTAACATTTTTTTAAAAGCCGACTTTTATCCAAAAAGTAAACGAGGCTATACACAAATCAAAGATTATAGAATGATCGATTTTATATAATATACTAGTTTGAGGCTCGTGTATTACACGGGTAATTGATTAAAATTTTAAACTTTAGTCATTAAGTGAAATACAGTCAACAAAAAGATCATATATTGTTAATATGATTACAATTCACATTAAAATTATATGACTAAAATTACACAAATATGTTATAAATAAGTAAAACCATCCTTGTACACTACATTTGTGATTGTATTGGTCGGTATACATTTTTTATCAAAAATCAAAATCTTTAGTCCTTATTTGCTTGTAACTCTAGATAAGGTAACATGCATGTTGCTTATAACTCTACCATGTGACAAATAAGGTTCTTCATGTATATACCAACCCTAGATAAATGATAATGTATCCATAAAACTAACAAAAAAAAAATATTCATGCACATAAAAATATAGTTTAAAAAGCCAAAACTTTTGTTCAAAAGAAGCCAAAACTTGTTATAGAATCTTGGTGCAATACGTAAAATAACCAACAAATACGAATGTCGAGTTTAGTTCATGTGTACGATATAATTTGGTTTCGGGTCGTGTTCGGGTTAGCTGAACCTACCAACCCAATAACACGAGTACACGAACCGTGAAACAATTTAAAAAAAACATTCAAAACAATATTTTGTCGGCTATTGAATCTGAATATATAATAAGGTTTCAGGTCGTCTTTGGTTAGCTGGACCTACCAACCCAGGAACACGAGTATACGAACCGTGCTGCCATATTTTTTAAAAAACAAAAGAAAAAAAAAAGAAAAAAAAAGAAAAAAAAGAAATCTAAGTGATACATTGGTGCCGATTGTGCTTTAGTTTTGAAAGATTGATATAGTAAAGTTGTATCAATTACCACCATCTGGTGTTATTTGATCATCTTTTCGGAACCGTAATACATCTTACGCGACTATTGAATCTTAAAATATATTAAAATGTCAAAACTTTTGCTCAAAAGAAGCCAAAATTTGTTATAGAATCTTGTTGCAAAACAGAAAATAACCAACAAATACGAATGTCGTGTTCAGTTCATGCGAACACATAATTTGGTTTCGAGTCATGTTCGGGTTAGCTGGACCTACCAACCCAAGAACATGAGTACACGAACCGTGAAACAATTTTTAAAAAAACATTCAAAACAATATTTTGTCAGCTATTGAATCTGAATATATAATAAGGTTTCGGGTCGTCTTTGGGTTAGTTGGGCCTACCAACCTAGGAACACGAGTGCCACGAACCGTGCTGCAATATTTTTTAAAAAACAAAAATAAAAGAAAATAAAGAAAACAAAAGAAATCCAAGTGACACCTTGGTGCCTGTTGTGCTTTTGTATTTTGAAATAACCAACAAATACGAATTTTGTGTTCAGTTCATGTGTACAATTTTGGTTTCGGGTTAGCTGGACCTACCAACCCAAGAACACGAGTACACGAACCATGAAACAATTTTATTTAAAAAAACATTCAAAACAATATTTTGTCGGCTATTAATCTGAAAAAATATAATAAGGTTTCGGGTCGTCTTCGGGTTAGCAGGACCTACCAACCCAGAAACACGAGTACACGAACCGTGCTGCAATATTTAAAAAAACAAAATAAAAGAAATCCAAGTGATACCATGATGTAGCAAGGGACTATGGTTATTGCAGCGTGAGCGATGTGAAAGATATCAACAATGGCAACAATAACTTCATCTGCACCAAACCAAATGCAATTTAGATATACAACCTGTATGTATAATGTTTATATCAAATGTATAAAATGAAACATACAACACTGTCTTTACCTCCATCGACAACAGAAAGATGTAAAAGCTTTACATCATGCATGTGATGCAGGGCATCAACAATAGGTGTATCGACTATAACATTTTCTGGATTTGGAGTAATTACATGTATAATAAATCATGAAAAAATTTAAAAATTAGTTGAAAAGATAGTGAATAACCACTTACGCATATAACATCTTACTGTTATATTAAAATTGCAATTACAATATAATATATGTTGATTAGAGCAGTTTATCACTTGATAATATATTAATTAAAAAGTGACAACAATATACAAATTCAATAACAATCAACATCAATCAAACAATTAGATAACACCATCAAATCAATTTCAAAGGTCCATTTCTCGTGTTTTAATCCCATCCCATGATTCATAGTAGGCACCAACAGTTCTAAAGCATGGAATTCTAAAATTACCTAAAAGTAAAACGGTCTCGTAGATTTAATCATATAAGGGAGAAAGCAGGGAAGTAATTGTAGATTGGCAGCGAAGGGAAGAGGCGCCTGATTGAGTGTTTGCAACATAGGGGTTTTTATTTGGAAGGAAGAAACAAATGGATTGAATAATTTAAGGATCCACATAACATTAGTTGGGCGGATTGACCCAAAATAATACCATTTTAGTGAATATGGGTTAAAAAAGATGAGGAGTGATAAGAGATTGACAATTGGCAATATATAGTAGTCTTTTATTAAAGTAGTAAGATATATTTCTTAAATAACATCTTGTAAAAAGCTATATGTGCTATAATATTACGTAAAAAGAAAGGGGCACCCCTTTAGATAAGTTCTGATAGTTATTATGCCAAAAGCTCGAGTTTTTTTTACTAAAATGGGGAAGGTTGAAAAACTATTTATTAAAATAGATGATTTTAAAAGTCTTAATCAAAATAGGTTTTTCTTTGATGGGGTGGTAAGGTGGTTAGGGTGTTAAATAGAAGGTCAGTGGTTCAAACCCCATAGTAAACAAATGCTTAGTTGTTAAAAAAAGGTTTTTCTTAATAAATGCATCTTTTCTCACTCCCATTCTAATTAAATAAATTAATTTTGATTAAAAATTTCTTTATAAAAGTCATAGATAAAAAAGTATGTTAAATTTATAAAACTTTTATTTTTTTATTTTTTGTTTAGTTTGAAACAAAAATATTCAAAAAATGTCTTTAAACACTTTTTGTAACATTCATATTTTTATTTTATCAAAACCAATGTATAACAAAAACTATTTTATCGTCTTCGTTTTTTAATTGCTTTATTATAGTTAATTTTATGGTTTTCTTCAAGTTGTTTTCTTATATAGGAGTGTTTAAAAATTGGTTCGGGTTGCCATATGTACTAGTAAGGTACGATACTTGATCCCATAAAGTTTACGATATCAAAAAAGTATTTATAATAAAACTTTTTCAACAAAACTTATACCAAAATGTCGGAAAAAAATATTAAACACAATTGGGATAATCATAAAAACATATATCGGCACCGCCTCTAGTGATACTGATATCGGTACCGATGTTCAGTCAAAATTTGTAAGGCCCCGTTACCGGTGCCCTACTTTGGTGTTAGATTTACTCATAAACGCAGTTCTAAATATCAGAGTTAATAAAAAAACTTTCGCGGATATAATAAAACTTAAATCATTCGTTACAAACATCCATATCCTGTCTTTCAAAGCATAACTTAATTTATAGTAATAAAACATCATGACAATATCTTCAGATGCCAGCCTCGTCCAATCCTGCCATATGTCCTCCTCAAGCTAACTGTTTCATTCTATTCATTTGCGTGCATATTAAAAGTCAGCTACGCTGAGTGAGTTCTAGTTAATACAAGTAACATACAATACATTCTTATATTACATACTTGACATTCTCTACTTTCTTTCTACATACGTAAGTATATACTTTCATTCTTTTGTACTTCATATTTTATCTTTCGTTACATACATACTTATACTTTTTAAAGAGCCTTTCGCCCTATAACCTCACAGATATTAATAGGGTCTGCCACCCTTAAAGAGCCTCTCGCCCTATAACCTCACAGCTATGATTAGGGTCTTCAACCCTCCTTCACAGATATTATTAGGGTCTGCCACCCTCCTTCACATATATTATTAGGGTCTGCCACCCTTTACCTTCAATTCCTTCATATCATAGTTTCCTTTTCTTTTTATAAAGTTTATATATACTTTCTTACATGCTCATTAGTCTATAACATACATACATCATACATACAACATATATAAACGATTACATCTTTAAACTATCTCCTAACAGTGCATGCAATATCCGAAGATCGTTCATGTACCGTCAAGCATTCATTCATAACCTTCACATATATCATAATAGGCATACACTTACCACTTAAGGTAAGTGTATTAACTAATCACATCGAGTATGCACACAGCCCCGAAAACATAACAAGGAATGTGGCTAGAAACTCACCTGGATCCTGTTGCGTTCGCCGTTAATCGTTATCCCCTTCCTTAATTGTGCGCGGCTAACTGTTTTATGTATATATATATATAGATATATATATTCGTTAATTAACTGTATAATTAATTTAGTCGGTATTTTAGTCAACCAATGTATTTTCTAAGTTGGGCTTGTTTGTTAAGCTTAAGATAATGGGCAAGTTTTGCTTTAATTTAGATAAAGGCTTAGCAACTTGTGGACTAGCTAGACCAAGCCCATCTGTCCATTAGAGCATCTGGGTCCAACTGGGTTCAGGCCCAAACCAAACTGGGTGGCCGAGAACTCCAGGCAGAGAACCCATGTTTGACCGAAATCTCATACTTGACCGATAACCCATATTTAACCGAGAACATGGGTTGACCGAGAACTCCCTAGAGTGGCCGAGAACCCTCAGTCTTGGCCGAGAACCCTCAGGTTAGTTGTTTTCAGCTCATCTTTCTATCTTTATCACTTTTACCTAGCTCAGTTAACTGTTTTATGGTTCATATCATGAACTTTAATCACTTTTCTCCACCATTTAAAACCGTTTTACACCCATTATCACCACGACTTCAAGATCTAACCCATTTTAGTCATAAAGTGTAAACCTTTATAGGTTAAAACGTTATAGGCTAGGTCTAGGGTTCATCTATGAGTCGTATATTTCCATGAGTCCATTAAGTTCATTTTAATTATCAAGTTCGTATTTTTATGAATCATATAGACCCGATCTACTATAGGGTTAAGTTACATGGCAAACCGTTCATAAAAACGTAACCTTTAAACGTAAAGAACGTACCTTTAGACGTTCGTTAGGTCACGGCTAGCTTGATGTTCAACGAATATCTTGTATCTTGTTTGTGTGATTAAGATTTATCAAGATTTCCGCTTGGTTTTGGTCTTGGGTTTTCTTCTCTCACTCACGGCCGAAGGCGAGGGGTTTGTGTGTGTTTTAAGGTGTGTAAGGAATATTATGGATAAGATGGATGGAAATGGAAAGGATTAAGGTTTAAGGGGTATTTATACTCCCTTAATCCCATGGACCTAAGACCCATCTTTCCTTTTTAATCCATAATTAATTCCATCTATTTAGCCTACTTATATTTTCCTTGTTATTATATTATTTATTTAATAACTCGAGTAAACTTTTACATTGAAATAAATAATATATTAAATATTTTTATTTGAAATTTTGGAATGTTACAAAATTGATTCGATTCGGTTCGGTTCGGTTCAGTTCGTAATAGTAACTGTAAATTACTGAAACTCGTGTAATTTATGACATATAAAAATTTCTATCTATATTTTAACTCATTTCCTATCTATATTTTTATATAGAAATTTCTAATAGAAATTAAATTATTCAATAAAAATGAGAGTGAGAAAATATGCATTCATTAATGAAAACATATTTTGGTAAATACATTTAAAATCACCATACCCAAACCCGATTAACCTGACCCGAACCCGAATAAGCTAATTAGGGTCGGGTTAAATAGGGTCAAAACGTATTAATCGGGTTATTCGGGTTGACTTGAATATCCCGAATTGTTAATAGGGTCGGGTTTCAGGTTTATTATTTGAAAATAAGCAGGTTTCGGTTGAACCGAATAACCCGATTAGTGAACTTCAAATAAAATAATGAAAATGTGAAATAAGCACTAAAAAGTCAATCCTAAAAGTTTTATCGAGGAGTTAATTATTCTTCAGTTTGTTCACCGTTAGACTAGAAGTTCTTTTAAAATAAATGGACGAACATGAACAAATGTTTCACTCGTTCATCTATGTTCATGAACACTCGTTTATGATCATTCATTTAAGTTTGTTTACGTTCTTTCATGTTCTTTCACATATTAATAGAAAATTATTAAATATTATTTGCATTTAGAAATTATATCACCATAATATGTTTATATTTGTGTTCATTTAAATGCGTTCATTTATGTATGTTTGCGTTGGTTAATGTATGTACATGTTTCTTCAAGTTCGTTTACCTTTGTTTAATTGTGTTCATTTATGTTCGTGAACTGTTCGTTTAGATTTTAAATGAACGATCATAAAAAACACGACCATATTCATTTTTTAACGAAAGAACATGAACACAAATATTTGTTTGATTAACTGTTTGTGATCGTATTCGTTTAAAGTTAAACGAACAAACACGGGCATGCCTTTGTTCATGTCCGTTCGGTTCGTTTACAAGCCTATATGAATCATAAGATAGTTACTTGTGAAATAAATTGAAAATTGAGTAGAATGGGAAATTTTGCAACCCACGAGTTACAAACATAAAAATCAACTTTAAATTATAAAGTAACATGGTCAACCTGATTAACCAGACTAACCTGAAACCCGAATAACCCGAACCTTAATAGGGCCGGGTTTCGGGTTAGATATTTTTTAAGAAAAACCCGACTAACCCGATCGAATTAACCCGATGAACACCCCTAATTGTGTGTTACACTAAATAAACTCATAGTAATACCAACGTTTATTAATCTTTTAATTTTTATCTTTAAAGAAGCTCGTAACTTTTTGCAACACCATATGAATTCAATCATCACATTCAAGTATCCATATTACAAATGTAGTACTTGATTTATATATTGAAACAATAATACAAAATGGTACATTTTTACCACTAAGACCGTCCGTAGTCGTTCAATATCGACGACGTTTTGGGACAACATTAAAAAGTTGTTTCAAGAACTTGGCGGGGACTCGCGTCGAGAAAAAGATTCCTTACAGTCGAAATGGAACGACATAAACACCAAATGCACGGGTTTCCATACGGTTTACTCTCGGATGGTTCGAACGTGGAGTAGCGGTGTCTCGGACGCGGAAATCATGGAAAGGGCGTTGACAGAGTACCAACATAAGGCCACAGGGAGCTTCAATTACTTTGACATTTGGAAAGAATACTTGAGGTTTCACCCAAAATGGGCCCGGTTATGGAGGCCAACGCCGAAGGTGGTCCGCGTAAAAAAATTCTAAACCATCGTCGTTCCGACGCTTTCAACCTAAGCGATAATGAAGTTGAGAATCCTTATGCGGATATTACCGAGATGCCTCGGCCGGGGGTAGAAGAAGCAAGGGAAAGGGGAAAGGGGTCCTTCGTCGGCGGCAACGGGTTCGAATGCCGAAATGAAAAGTCATTTTAAGGAAATGAACATTCGACTCAGAGGTATACAAGAACTTGGAGCCCAACGTCTTCAAGTAAATTTGGACGCCGTCGAAGTACTTAAAAGGAATGAATTAGACAACGACATCAAGATTTTATCAAAGGAGCTAACCGAAGATGACCCGAGAGTCCAATCTCTAAAAGCAGTTCGGTAAGCGAAAATTTTGAAAAATACATGTAGTAGTCTAATTATTATTATTTATGTATATTTTTTAATTTAATGTATTTTTTATTTTAATTTAGTTTTTATTTTAGAGTTTAATGTATTTTTTTAATTTTAATGTAGTTTTTTAATTTTATATTTAATTATTTAAATGATTATTATTTAAAAAAAACAAATAAAATTAATAGTGACTAGATGTCACGTAACGCATAATGCATAGGGCACGGGCTTTATGACTGCACCATGTTTTTGTAAAAAGTCATAACTTTGGCTGGGCGCCACTTGGTGTATAATGCTTGTGACACATAGTTTAAGAGGTTCCCTTAAAAATATAATTTTTTGAACGATTACATCTATCTTATGACGACGACGATGACAGTATGATAACAATAAAAAAGTTATTATTATTATTACTACAAATCAATAAAAGAAAACGAAATTAGTAAGTCCGTACAACTTAAACTTATAGAATGTCAATCACGAAAAGAATGTCCAAACTTTTAAAACAAATCTGGACACAAAGACGAGGCTAATAAAGTCAATCGCAACTTCCGTCGCTACAAGGGTTGGTCCAAAATCGCTCTCTAACAGGGTCAGTTGCCAATTTTGTCGTAATTCGTAAAATCGTTTGCTAATAGGGTCGGTCACAAATAGGTTTGGTTTCGGGAAAATCGACCATTGATTTTGAGACGAAAATGTAGGTCGTTAAATTTGAACGTAAAAAATGGTCCTAAAAAACAACTTACTTGTGTATGCAAGTAATTAAAATAAGTCCGCAGACACGGTATAGTGGTAAGGCGTCGCCATTTTATTTCATAAGTGGATGGTTCAACTTCTACAGGGTGGGTAGTTGTTTATAGGAGTATTTAGGTCTCATGTCATGGTAGATAGGATTGCAAAATCAGTTCATTTTCCTTTCCACCAAGCTAAGATAACAAAATTGGTCAAGGCCTCGGGACCCATAACGAGAAAGAAATATGTTCTGCTATACCTCTCGAGCTCGCTATTTGGAGTGTTGCCTCGAGTCCGTTTACCATTATCTTGTCTTAAATGTTGAATAAAGCTACTCCACGGGCTTCCCGAACTACTATAAACCAAACCCATGGACGACATTACTTTGTGGAGCCATATTTTTCCACGTGTGCATCAAACATACTTTGAAAATCCCAGTTAAAATCTTATATTGCATTTTTTTTGAGTTAAGTGCTATTTTAGTACATGTGGTTTGTCCAACTACGTAACTTTAGTACCATTTTTGAATTTATTGCAACTGGCTACTTCAGGTTTCTAAAACTTACAATTTTATTACATTTTTCTAACTCCGTCTATTTTGGTCTGTTGAGTCAAGGGTACTATGGTAATTTTGTTATTTTCTTTAATTTTTCTTTTATGTTCTGTAAAACACCTTTGGAAGCCTAGCTAAAGTTTGAAATCAATTAAAGCCTTTTGCAAACTCTAGGGGCCACACTTGCCAAACACACAAACCCAACCCTGCCCCTCGTTTTTCCAGTGGTCTCCCCCACATCCGCCGCGTTTCTCACCACCGATCAAGCCCCATGTCACGAATCAAATCAATTGGCTAGATTCCCTCGTCAACTGCTGGACCATAATGTTATACGCCCATGATTCAAGTGTTTACTCGCATCAGTATCATTTCAAATGATTAATTTTACCATTAAACATGAGCTAAAGACCCAAATCAGATTCATTCAGTTGTGATACGGCTTGGCATATAAACTCGTCTAGAATACCCTCCGAACTTCACGGAATCTTTCCTTACTTCCAATTACTCTCTGAACAATCCAATTTCAAGAAGCCTAGACGAACTGGAACTCCAAGCTCGCGAATCTCCTCAATATTTCACCTATCCGGGTAATTTTTATATGGCTTATGCTCGGTTTCATGCTTTAATCAAAAGCCCCCTGTCAATTTTGATCGACAAAGGCGCTTGGTCGTTCAATTGGAGTAATTTCATTCCTAGGGTTCATAGTTTTAATTTGGGGGTTTCCTGTTTAAAGTTTTTATAAACAATTAGTTAATTACAGGGAGTTTCTAGATATATTGGGGAAGGTTTAAAAGAAAAGAAAAAAATAAAGAAAATAACAAAATTACCATAGTACCCCTGACTTAACAGACCAAAATAACGGAGTTAGAAAAATGTACTATAATTGTAAGTTTTAGAAACCTGAAGTAGCCAGTTGCAATAAATTCAAAAATGATACTAAAGTTGTGAAGTTGGACAAACACATGTGCTAAAATAACACTTAACTCATTTTTTTTCCAAAAAAAAGATTATCAACCCGCAAACCCAAGTCATTAGTTTATTTTTAAATTAACAATTCAGCACCGTTAAAGTTTAAGCACGGGTTAAAAGCCACGACACAACAAAAAAATGGTGGTATCTCAACAAAAAAATATTTTTTGTATTTCATTTTCATCGATTTTATCATATGTTGAAAAATCTCGCCTTGATATTCAAACTTGTTTAACTTTTTGTACGTTAGATATAGCTCACAAAGTATTAAACTACTCGTTGGATAATAAACTCTCGATAGATTAGTAGCTGTGTTTTTTTAACACCACGCAATTCGGTTAAATCTTGAATATATCAAATCACCAATTCTTGGCTGAAAACGAGTTTTCGGGTCTTTTTCGCCAGTGTTCAAGTGTTTAGTAATATTTGATTTTTTGAAACATTCTAATGTTGGTCTTTGTTTTAAAGCTATTTTAAACATGTTAAGTGTCAAATTCCAACATGTAGGCATATCCCAATTCTGGCCTAAAGCAAGGACATCTATTTATTGACAAATTTTTGATAATTGGTGTATAAAGATTTATTTATTTATTTTTTCAAAAATCACTTAACATTGTTTAGAAACGGTTGGTTAATTCTCAAATGTTGGTCGTCTTTAGTCCATAGTACACAATCAAATTAATAATATGTGCAACACATCAGGTATGGTAAAAAACATCGTCACAAACCGATTGTTTTTTAATTTTAGTTTATCAACTGTCTTTATGTTGTTTTAGGCGTTATCAAACAAGATTGACAATATTTTTGTCTTGTAATTTATAGTGTTATCACATAATCCAAAATTTACAATAAATTATCTCTGGTATGCGAGTATTCAAACGTTTTAAATGTGATTGTACGCTTCGTCATCTGCCACGTTTTGGGGTCTACAGAATGCTAATACAAGCGTACAATTTTGGAAAATCGTGTGGAGCGGACCAAACCCCGTTATTTAGTTCACACCCGTTTTTAAATTTTCAAAACCTAAAATTTATTCTTTATTTATTTATTTATTTATTGTTTTTGCTTCTTTCCATAAACTTCTCAGAACACTCAACAACTGTTGTAACTACCGGGCGTTTTTTTTCAGGTTTTTCCCTAGTCAAATGTAACAAAGCATTTTTCATGTGAAGTGCTAAATCCTCAAAAGTGACGGATGATGATGGTTTTGAGGTTTTAGCCCTTTTAGGGGTAGGCTCGGGAGTAGGCTCAGAAGTAGGCTCAGGAGTAGGCTTAAAAGTAGGCTCGGTAGTAGGCCCGGTAGTTGGACTAGTGCAGGCATCATCTTCTGTGTTGTCTATAATCATCAGTTGTTGGACCGATTGGAGCTGATGACAAGAGGATGATCCAACCACTGATGTTTGGGTTGAGGTCCACTTGCGATTCCCCGTGGCAATGTTCTCATCAAACAGTTGTGCATGAAGTTCAGGAAATGCTAATGGAGTTGTTTTTAAGGATGCCGCTTTCGAATGCCCCTAAAAAAATAATGGTAGATGTTAAAAAATAAACTAGGGGTGGACTTTAAGGTAGAGGTAGATGTTAAAAAATAAAAATATATGAACATACCTTCTTAAAGTCTTCCCATTCCTCGTTCGTTAAGGTAAAGGTATTTGTTTGAGGGTTGTAGATGTTGCCGGTTTTGTTTTTCAAATACAACCATCCTATGTATTTGGCTTTAAGATTATCATAGGCGTTTTTGACTTGTTTTTTACTCAAATCCAATCCAAACTTTTCCTTAAGAACCCTTATTACCTTAGCCCACGATTCTTTGTGCAAACTCAACCCTTTTTTACCCACAACGTTTTTCTCTTCAATGCATGTTTCTAATAAACATTTTATTTGCTCATTCGACCAATGTTGTTTCTCTACCATTTTTATGATCAACTAACAAGAAACAACAATTATTTTGTCAAACTTATTGGTCAAAATGGTTAGTTTGAGCAAAATCACTAACTAGTAACTATAAAACAAAAATATATCAGTATTATGCAACTAAAATATATCAAAATGGTTAGTTTGAGCAAAACCAAACCGTCGATATTGAACCGTTCACGAACAAGTTCATTTCCTTAATAAACGAACAAATATGCATATCAGGCAGTATGCAGTGAGCTTTTTTGTTTGAATAATGCAGTGTGTAAACATGTAGTAAAGGATGTTTGTAGGGCATGAAAAGAAGCCAAGGTGTGATGTTGGTTTGTTGTTACAGAATATATAACTAAAGGTAAGGCCTGGTATTTGGAGAAAGAAGAAAAGCAATATAAACGAAGCGAACCTTGGCTATTTTGAAGAAATATTTATGACTTGAGAGGTAGCAAAGCAGGCAGGTCAGGTGGATTAGAAACATGTCGCAATGGGTTTAGGTCCAAATAGATGATGCTTAAATACTAGTAGCCAAAAAGGGTTTGTTTGGTTGGTTTTGATTGGATTGTCTCCCGACAACTGTCCTATTAAGACGGGTCGGGCGAGTCAAAATATTTTTTAGAACTAGAGTTGTATTATGTTCTCAAGTTTACGCTCACAAATTGACCCGGTATCTGTAAACTGGTCAAAAAATTTTATAAGTAATAAATGTGTTATTTATGATTACAAATTTACAACATATGGATTGCCTTAACAGTAATCTGTTTTTTTTAAATAAAACAAAACCCGTTGACCCGTTTACAATAAAACACAACCCAAATTGATCCGGTTATCAATAAATGGGTCAAAATTTTTGCAAGTATAATATATACTAACTGTGATTACGAAAAAGAATCTAACTTTTTGATTAAATCATAACCATTTTGACCCAATTATAACAAAAACCCACCCAAATTGACCCGTTATCAGTAAACGGGCCAAATCACCACCATTAATATTATAAGATAATTACCCGATATAGCAGGAGTGAAAACACCATCACCAATTGTCATGCAAGTTCCAAGAAGAACAAAAATCAACACCATCACCAATTGTCATGCAGGAGTGAAAACAGATTTTGTAAATATGGTAAACCGTTTATAAACTTTGGCATTTAATGTGTTTTAAAGGTGGCACATTTGCATTGTACTCCTTATTATGCCGCCACGCAAAACTTAGCATGCTTCCAAATCAACAAGAAACTGATGAGAAACTATCTGCATAAGGTGTCAAAAAGACTGCAGAAACATGGCAAAGTTTTGCATTGAAATCTTTCTTTGAAAAACACACCAAGTTTAGAAAAGGATTGTTGATTTTTGTTCTTCTTGGAACTTGCATGACAATTGGTGATGGTGTTTTCACTCCTGCTATATCGGGTAATTATCTTATAATATTAATGGTGGTGATTTGGCCCGTTTACTGATAACGGGTCAAAAAATAAAAATAACACATAAAGTTGTATTATGTTCTCAAGTTTACGCTCACAAATTCCGATTTTATGCTCCCCTGCTCGTTCTAATATGCTGCATTTGGGTATTGAGTTTAGAACTAGGCTAAATAATCCCTCAATGACTACCTTTAGCAGCAGTAGTAGCAGCGGCCGTGTACCGACAAGACGGGTCAAGTTATCGACGGAAGCAGACATACATATACATACACAAACACAAACACACTGTAGCATGCGATTAACAAGATTTAGCACAAATTAGAACCTAACTACAATACAATCACTTAACAAATCATTTTCAGTTTCACCTAATGAAAAGAATAGAAAGAAACCCTAAAATGAAAAGAATAGAAAGAAAGCATACCTTCAAGAAGATGCCGGAGCAGCGGCGGCAGCGTGGTGAATGGAGCGGCGGCGGCAGTGGAGAGGAGGAGGAGTGGAGTTAGCCGGCTTGGAGCGGAGGAGGTGTGGAGCGACCGGCGGCTTGGTGAGGATGAAGGAGTTGAATAGGGTTAGGAGGAGGATGATGATCGGTTATAAGCTAAAATGTGTAGAAGAGGTTAAAGAAGTGATAATACCAACACTTCTGGGAGAAGAGGGCGCGCAGATGTTTTTTAATGAAACGTCTTCGAAAAAACAAACACACTGCAGAGCCCAACGTCTGCGCGCCCTCTTCTCAGTGCAGACAAAAGAGGTGGAGAAGTCCTTCTGAGGAAAAACAAACAGCACCTTAAACAACGACGTCTAAGAGTTGAACGGCTTACGTGGTTGTAAAACGGTTCAGGAGTTTCTTGAATAGTCTTTGTCAAGCATGGGTTGTAGATTGGCAAACTCTCTTGAATCACGAAATTTGCAAACCGATCGGTCCTCATACTAACGTCAAAATCTCAAATATTTCCATCACAGGCTATTGATGCTTGACCTTGAGCCGAAGTGATTTTTAATGCGATGCATGCTTTCCACACTTTTTGCACCGAGCACATAATGATTTGTCGAACATCAAGCAAATATCAAAATTTATCCAAATTTCGCCGTTTCGGTTTGTGGCAAAAGATTCTTGTACGCTGACCTCTTTAACGGGCTTTGGGTTCTTTGGATGCCGTCTTTTAGGATATGGAGTTGTAAAAATTTGAAATCATAAGTTGAACAAGTACGGGTCTGTGTTTTGAGAGTGTTTTTGAGTTGTGACTAGCCAAAACAATCACCACCGGTTTATAATAAGGTGGTAAAATGGGTAACCATAGGTGAGAAAACCGAATTTTAACGGTAAAAACTCGAGTAGAAACAATCAAAAATCGATCCCCAAAGATAACAAAATTTACAACGTTTTTAAACCGATTTTTGATGAATCGGTTCCGAGCCGACAAATCCAAACGGTTTCAAGGAAAACTACAAACCGGTTCGGTTCAGTTCAGTTTAATTTCCGAGTCGGCTTAATTAACCGGTTTCTTTTGCCCATCTGTATTTAGGGTAGGTTTGTCTGCGGTTAAAAAAAAGGGGTAATATTTTATGTATTAAATTCTTATACATTAAATTTTTTTATTTTTTATTTTTTACTTCAATAATAATAATAATAATAATAATAATCTTTTCTTACAAATATAAATACAAACCGAACTACATTAAATTAATATTATTTATGGAAAAAAAATATTATTTAATCTTGATGGCACTGAATGATGATAGAAGACTAGACGAGTATGCGGCGTTCATTAGTTGAATCTTTGAGCTGAACGAGAATGTACGGTTGTGCCTTAGGATGAGTGTTTACATGCGTGAGCATTAGGTGAGGGTTTTCTCAATATCGAAAGACGAGCTAATTCCGATATAGTAAATTTAACTAAATACTCATTTAAAAGATTTATTGACCGTTCGAAAACAAAAGCTAGTAGCATAAGGTTTGAGTAATTGAGTTAATAGTATTATAATAGTTGTGGCAGATGATAGATAAGGTATATTTATATGGTCGTGGTCCTACCAAAGAGTATGATTGGTTCTCTCCCCTATTAATTCCCGATCTCACTACAAGCTAACCATTACATGACAAACTATATTAATACTAGCGAACTCAAAATTGATCCAAAAAGAGAAAATTAAGGTTTTCATTGTGACGGCTAGATTTGTGTTAGGTTCACTATCACAAATGTCATTGGATGGGTTTGTAGTCATTTATAATTATCTTTTTGAGAGTGTTTTAAGGATTAAAGTTATGAGCATCGAACATACGCGTGATGGAAGGTTGATCCTTATGGATCTCAAGGATGCTGCACTGCACCCGAAAAGTCGGTTTCATGACAAGTGAAAGTAGAGCCAAGTGAGACCCGTTGGACCTAAGCGAAACGTGAACGTTGTTCTCACAATTACTCTATGATGGTAATGCAATGTTAATGGGGATATTGATATGATGAAAATGTCAACTTTGTTAGTGAAGTGGTGGGCGGGATCATTATTTAGGAGTTTAATGTGGGCCGCTATGATGTGTGTGGGAAGCTTGTTTAGGCTCGTCGAGTCTTAACGAGACTTGTGTATTTGTAAGTTTTACTTCTTTTGGATTTCTATGTATAAAGTTAACATTTTAAAGCCGAGCTTGAGCCAAATTTAGGCTCGTTTAAGGTTTTGCTCAAAGTATAAATATAGCTAAAAAGAGGATATAAAATAATTGATAAATAATAAACGAGGCATGTATGAGCTTGAAACAACAACTCACGAGTCAATTTGAGCCCTTGTAAGTCAAAACAAGCCGAACTCGAGCCTGGTCAAGCGCGGGCTCAGCTCAGCTCGGCTTGTTTACATCCCTAAGCAAGGGGAAGTGGCCAATGCATGCCGAAGATGGATCGTGCAATGAGCCAAAACAAGGAAGGATCATGGTCAGTTGTCGTAGCCGAATGGATATCTACACTCAATTTTGAGGGTTCCGCCTTCGAGCGAGCGAGGAAGGCACAAGGGTATGCATTATTTGGTGGCGAGAGAATTAATATTATTAGTTAATTGTTTCATGTGTAAGCTAACTTGCAAATGTTTTTAATGAGTGGGTTCATTGTTACTCATCGTATCATTTGAAAATGCCCAAATTACTATTAAGGAGATGTGTGTATTGTAAGTGATTACACTTTCAACATTCATTGGTCAAGAGTTGGGGTCACTCATGAAAGAAAGTCAAGCACAAGAGATACATTATGAAGCTTTAAGCATGAATAATTTCAAAAAGACGATCATGATAGTCTATAATCAGTAATGAATGTGCTTCCACTTCTTGTATTTCTCTCATCTTCGTTACACGATAACTAGTTACAATGAAAATTGTCACATATAACAAACCTAGTCGTGTGTTCAAGCCGACAATGGCAACATTATCCTTTTAAAAAACACCTTCATTTTCAAGGGCAATGAGATTATTAAGAAATATATGTTTTTACCAGTTTTCAACTTTTCATCACGTTTTGGTTTTAGTTTATGATGTTTGGTAGGTTTATTTTTTACCAAAGTCGGACAAGCTTATTCGAATTTAATCAAAATTGACCTAGATTCAAATACCAATTATATAACCTTTACAGTCCATAAATATATAAAAAAAATTGAATCACATAAATAATGTTTCGATTTAACCCACGTTATAAACCTCACTTCTCTTTCTGTTGGTCTTAACATGTCACCGTCTAAAAACATACGATGTCACTCGAATATTACTAATGTAAATATATGTTCTACTTCAGCATGTAGATTTGTCCAATATTAAGGACCAACAATATTCTGAATTAACAAGTGTTGTTAACATATATATGAATAGTTAAGTGACTAGTGGTGAAGAAGCAAAGTCCTTTATACCTATGCCAATTGCCATAAATCAACTTTAGTTGTAACCAACGGTTCACATCTGTTATCACATTTAAGCTCACTTTACTTGACTTTCACCATAAGGAGTACATTATCGAGGGGCCGGTCTTTTTTATTTCCTCCTTTTGTTTTTTCCGATCAACTTCTTTTATTAAAAAGGCAAACTAGCAACGCGCTAGGGCCAAGAAAAGCGAACGAAATGTTAAACGAAGACCTATTTTTAATTCAAATGAACCCCAAAGACTTAATATCTTCGATAACTTTAGACACCGTAGTGTCATTGCTTTCAAATATGGCCTCGTTTCTCGCATTCCAAATGCACCAAGGCCTCGTCAATAAAATTCCATGTAGAGCTTTTTTATTTCTTCTAAATCACAATCTCATCTTATTTTATTTAATCGTCGCATAAATCACTACTTTTTAAATCCGTCTCATTTTATGTATTGTCACATAATCATGTAAAATTACGCTGTGATAAACAACTTTTTGAAAGTTGGTTATCAGATCAAAACTGGTTATTCACTACTTTAATTGTTAAAAATGAAACTTATGTTTGTTAAACTTTAAGTAAAATAAATGTTCAGGATGAACTTTGATTTTGGATTGTAACATTCGACTGGGATAGAAAATCTGAGCTACAGCTACATGGAAAATTTTGTGAAGATAGGTCATTTTTGTAAAAGGACATGACAAGGAAAAAAAACAGACAAAAAGACCAAAATTAAGAATTTGATTTTTAACATATTAATGGAAGTAAATAAGTACCTTATGTAAAAAGTTAACAACGGAAGTATGTTAAAAATAAAATGTATATATGAATTGACATAACAAATGAAAATAGTTTAAAGGCTTTAGTAATGTACAGTATGACTGTATTACAGTATTGTATTTGTATTAGTCAGAGACAGCTTTAGTATATTCAAGCAGTTGGGCCGATATGGTTTTTGGTCCATGTGGTGGCACAGATTGTCAGATTTATCTGTCTCTTAGTGGCGTTTTGTTCTCATCATTTGCCACTTACAGAAAAGCAAGGTTAATGGTTCCAAAATTTATTCACATTTTTAGATTATACTTCATCAATTGTTTTTCTTTTTAACTTTTTAACACCACAATAATTTCTTAGAAAAGGACCCTAGGCCCTAGGGGCTTATTTTATAAACCTGTAAAAAGTTACAAAGTCTAGACTTATAATATAAGTTTTTAATGGCATGAGATATTCAGCCATCGGATGCTATATCGTTATACGACACTTATACGACTCGTATAGGTCTATACTAGTCGTATAGATGTGAAGAAATTCCAAACGAGTTGTATAGCGGTAAAAAAATGATGGTGAAAATTTTTAATAATAATGAGATATTATAGCCTATCCGAGGCGTATTGGGCATATACTATTAACGTGACTATATTTGTAGAATATTGTGTATATTATATTTGTACTTTGTAGATAATATTGCTTCCTTATTTGTCTCATTTATTGTTGAGACATCTCTGTATATATATTCCATTTCATGAATAGAAGATCTCATTCAACTTAATGCCTATTTACATGGTATCACAGCTACCCTAGTTTTACCATTTCAGCCACCGCCTCCATCGACCTTTGCTTCGGCCGGACATTTTTTTTCTTTTCCAAATCCATCATGGGTGACGCAAACAACGCTTCGGTTCCTCACAAGCTCTCCACCCTGTTTACACTGTGACAAACATCCAACACAAGTTTCATGTGTTGGATGGTACCAAGGTCTCGTATTCGTCGTGGGTCAAACTGTTTATGCTTCATGCCCGCGGATATGACGTGATTAGTCACGTTGATGGTATCGAATCGCCGGCGAAAGACGACCCAACCTATGCATCGTGGGCCAAAATCGATGCTATCGTCTTACAGTGGATCTACGGAACCCTGTCGGACGAGCTCCTGGTTCACGTTCTTCAGATCGAGTCAACCGCATACGAAGCCTGGATCCGGATTAAAAACATCTTTCTGAATAACAAGGGCTCTCGTGCCGCCGCCCTTGAGCACGAGTTCACCAATCTCTCGCTTCGTGCCATGCCTTCACTTGAGGCATACTGCCAAAAGTTGAAGGAATTGGCCGATCTCCGGTCTCCGTTTGGTTCTTCGGTTAGTCCGGGGTTTACCACCGGAGTTTGACTCTGCCGCCACCTACATTAATCAAACCATCCCATCTTGGGATACTGCTTGTTCCATGTTGCAGCTAGAGCAGCACCGTCAATCCGCACGAACCATGACCGAGTCTTCTCCGGCCATTGTCGCAGCCGCCACTCAAGATCCCCCTGCTGACCGTCGTCGTGACCCACCGTCTCTTGGCGGGTCTCGACCTCAATACCGTCGGCAGAATAACTCTGGTCAAAACCGAAACACTCGCAACAATCTCGGTCAGCAACGCCCTCTTATGAGCTCGGCTCCTCGCAACACTAATGGTTCTCAGCATCAAACTTGGCCCGGACCCCCTGCTTGGCCCAACCCATATGGATTTTGGGGGATACCACCCTGTCCTTATCCAACCCAGCAAGGCTGGGCTACTCCATGGATCCCTCGACCAACAATCCAACCCAACAAGCATCTGCGTCTCAGTCCACTCCTCAGGCCCATTTGACTGAATACAATGCTCTCCAGCCCACAGACCTTGGCGAGGCTTTTCAGGCCATGGCACTTGAACCAAATACCACCGATGACCCATGGCATATTGACACCGGTGCATCTGCTCACCTGACTGCTGACCCCGGTAAGATATCGGTACCCTCTCAAGTTAATTCTATTAATTCAATTTTTGTCGGTAATGGTAATAGCATGCCGGTTCATGGATCGGGAACCACCAATTTACACCATCCGTCCAAACCACTTGCCTTAAAAAATGTCCTTTATACTCATGATGTAATAAAAAACTTAATATCAGTGCGTTATTTTACCATTGATAATTTTGTTTCTGTTGAGTTTGATCCATTTGGTTTTTCTGTGAAGGATTATCTGGATGGGAAGATCCTGAGCAGGCATGATAGCAACGGTCCTCTCTATCCATTTACCAATGTTCAAACGGCATCTGCTTTTGTGGCGTCTTCTCAACCAAACCTTTGGCATGATAGGCTTGGCCATCCCGGTCTCCCCGTCATGAAGTTTTTATCTTCTCGTAATTTTATTTCGTGCAATAAACAAAGTATTTCTCATTTTTGTGATTCGTGTCAAGTTGCTAAGAATAAAAGATTGTCGTTTACTTTATCTAGTTCATCAACTATTTTACCGTTTGACATAATCCATTGTGATTTGTGGACCTCACCGATTCCTAGTAAAAGTGGGTATAAATATTACATGATTTTAATAGACGATTACACTCACTTTACTTGGATTTACCCTCTTTGTTTTAAATCCGAAACATTGGGCAAATTCAAACAATTTCATAATTTCATTAGAACCCAATTTCATCTAACCATTAAATCTTTTCAATGTGACATGGGTGGCGAGTTTGACAACAACAATTTTAAAGCATTTGCCATTTCTAACGGATTGCAATTTCGTTTTGCTTGTCCTCACACTTCCCAACAAAACGGGAAAGCCGAACGCATGATTCGCCGTATCAATGAAATCATGCTCGCCTTACTTACACATGCATCATTACCATCAAATTTTTGGGTTGAGGCTCTCCATGCTTCAATCTACCTTCATAATATTATTCCAACCCAACTCCTCAGTTTCAACACCCCAACCTCGGTCTTGTACCTAAAACACCCCACCTACGAGCACCTACGTGTTTTCGGTTGTTTCCCGAACCTCTCATCTACCCGTTCTCACAAACTTGCACCACGTTCCAAACCGTGTGTCTTCCTTGGATATCCCACCGATTTTAGAGGTTATCGGTGCCTTGATCTAGACACGGGTAAAATTATTCTGTCTCGTCATGTTACGTTCGATGAACAAACTTTTCCTTTTGCCACTCCCTCCAAAAATACTCCACATGACTATTCCCTATTTGATCCGGACCCATCCCCAATGCTCTTCCAAACTCCACCACCTTCCGCAACTTCCACTATAAATTCCACAACTCCAACAAACCCCAATGTCACAATTACACCCAGCTCTACACCACAAAATAACCCACATATAGTCCAATCGCCCCAACACTTCACCTACTGAGACCCACCACCCAACCAATTCACTCAACAGTACCTCCTCACAAAACCCACCCCCTCCGCCACCGTCACATTCCATAACCACCCGCTCCAAACACGGGATTCTCAAACCTCGACTCCCTCTTAATCTTCACGCCACAACCATCCCCTTCCAAAGTCTCACTTAACCGCCCTAAACGATCCAAAATGGCATGCTGCTATGACCAATGAATTTCGAGCTTTAATAGATAACAACACTTGGGAATTAGTTCCTAGACCTACTGATGCTAATATCATAAGATGTATGTGGCTTTTTCGCCACAAGTTTAATGCCAATGGGTCACAAAGCAAGATTGGTGGTTAACGGGAAAAGTCAACAGGTCGGCGTGGATTGTGATTCCCGTGACCACCATTCGCACGGTCCTTAGCCATGCCGTATCCCGTTCTTGGTCCATCCATCAATTGGATGTCAAGAATGCGTTTTTACATGGGGACCTTCAAGAGACGGTTTATATGTTTCAACCACCCGGATTTACTGACCCGAACAAGCCCAAACATGTTTGCAAATTACAGAAATCATTATATGGGCTTAAACAAGCACCAAGGGCGTGGTATCAATGGTTTGCAAATTTCATCATAAGCAAAGGTTTTCGTAGCACCACAAGTGACTCGTCATTATTTGTTTATCATAACGGAAACCGCATGGCTTATCTTCTTTTATACGTTGATGATATAATCTTGACCGCATCAGATGACAAGCTATTACATCAGATTATCTCTTCTCTATCACGGGAATTCGCCATGACCGACTTGGGAAAACTCCACCATTTTCTTGGGATTTCGGTTGAAAGTCGCAACGGTGGCCTATTTTTATCTCAAGAATCATATGCTGCCGATTTACTAGCCCGCGCAAACATGACTACGTGCAAGCCATGCTCAACACCCACAAATACTAACTCCAAACTAAGTGCTTCAGTTGGTGATCCATTGCCCGATGCAACCTTATACCGTAGCTTAGCCGGCGCATTACAATATTTAACATTTACTCGGCCCGACATTGCCTACGCGGTCCAACAGGTATGCCTCTTTATGCACGATCCGCGTGAACCTCATTTCAATTTTTTGAAGCGTATCCTACGATATCTTAGAGGAACCTTAAATCATGGCTTACACATTACCCCGTCTAAAAATACATCTTTAATCGCGTACTCTGACGCAGATTGGGGGGGATGTCCCGACTCACGTCGGTCCACATCGGGCTATTGTGTTTTTCTGGGAAGTTATCTTATATCGTGGTCATCAAAACGCCAGGCTGTCATATCACGGTCTAGCGCCGAGGCGGAATACCGAGGCGTAGCAAACGCGGTTGCTGAAACAAGTTGGATTCGCAACTTACTTCTTGAACTACATTTACCCACAAAACACGCCACTGTCGTTTATTGTGATAATATTTCGGCCGTATACTTGACTCAAAATCTGGTTAATCATCAACGAACCAAACATGTTGAAATCGATATCCACTTCGTTAGGGAAAAGGTTCGTGTTGGTTCCGTTCGTGTTTTGCATGTTCCCGCAGATTACCAATATGCGGACATCTTCACTAAAGGTCTTCCCCCGACAACTTTTTCAAAGATTCAAATCCAGTTTGAGCATCGTCCATCTAACGCTCCAACTGAGGGGGGCTATTAACGTGACTATATTTGTAGAATATTGTGTATATTATATTTGTACTTTGTAGATAATATTGCTTCCTTATTTGTCTCATTTATTGTTGAGACTTCTCTGTATATATATTCCATTTCATGAATAGAAGATCTCATTCAACTTAATGCCTATTTACATATACAAGGCAAATATGCAGTGTAGAAGTATCTAGGCGCAAAACGATTAATCAGAATTAATAGGCATTAATCACATTACAATTGATATGCGACCATTTCAAAATACACACATATATGCCAAATTTTATATAAAAAAAATTGTCAATTTTGGTTGATTTTGGCCAAATAGCGATTAATCGGCACATAAACAGGATTTTACAACCATACTCATATAGTTAATACACGAGTCACGAAGAACTATATGCCTATCGTACGATACAAGACGTCATTGCCTATACGACTCGACACTCGTATAGACATGTCCGCTTGCAGGTGTAACACTTCCATACCATTACCGTGCACACAATATATATTCGGTATAAAACGAAAAGAATGATGTTCAAATATAACTTCCCATACGTGTACGAGACTTTGTCCTTTATCCCCTAGATTATACGACGTGACACATGTACTGATACACTGTAGCACTTTAAAGTGGTAGAATAGTAAATAAGCACATACCATAGGGTCCTATATCTAATCTACCAACATTTAAACCGGCTGGCCGGGCCAACATCAAAATAATAATAATAATCAAACGTGCCATCTTATATTATTATTATAACAATCACAATCCAATAACAACAAAAAACATTATGTTTTCCCGGTAACACAAACCCTCACCGGAAAATGACGTCACCACACCTCCTCACCATCTTCATCT
Organism: Bidens hawaiensis; assembly: GCF_021521415.1. Classification (NCBI taxonomy): domain Eukaryota; kingdom Viridiplantae; phylum Streptophyta; class Magnoliopsida; order Asterales; family Asteraceae; genus Bidens; species Bidens hawaiensis. Next base: position 63,330 of record NW_027505734.1, read on the forward strand.
TCATTATTCTCACTTCCGGCGTAAACTCACAACAGTTCTCAGCTTCCGAACGATCAATTCTCCTTAACCTCAAGCAAACCTGGTCGGACCCACCAACGCTAGCCCACTGGAACGCCACGTCATCACCATGCACATGGCCGGAGATCCTCTGCCGGAAAAACTCCGTCACCGAACTTCAACTTCCGAGCAAGCAACTCATGGGTTCCATCCCTCCGTTCATCTGCGACCTTGTAAACCTCGAAACAGTGAATTTACACGATAATCTCATCGGCGGTGAGTTCCCTAGGGTGTTCTACAACTGTTCAAACCTAATTGAACTCGATATCTCGATGAATATGTTCGTCGGAGCCTTGCCGGAAGATATCGACAAGCTAATTCACCTCAAAACGGCGGAATTTGGAAGTAATAACTTCACCGGAGACATACCGCCGGCCATCGGAAACTTAACGGCGTTAACGTCGTTACTGCTGTACCAAAACTTATTCAACGGAAGCATACCTTCATCAATCGGAAACTTAACGGATCTTGAAACGTTAGGGTTAGCTTATAACGGGTTTTTTAACCCGGTAATACCGCCGGAGTTTGGTAAGCTTAATAATTTAAAGACGTCATGGATGCCGGCGAGTAATTTAATCGGTCAAATACCGGAATCGTTGCCTAATTTGGTCAAACTTGAGTTACTGGATTTGAGTTTAAATAATTTACAAGGTGAAATACCTTCTGGGTTATTTTTATTACCGAGTTTAAATCAAATGTTCTTGTATAAGAATAATTTGTCTGGTCAACTTCCGGTGGTGGTTCAGTCAACGAATTAGACTGAAATTGATATCTCAATGAATACTTTGACCGGCTCAATTTCACAAGATTTTGGTAAATTAAAAAGCCTTGAGGTTTTTAATTTATATTCGAATAAATTCTCCGGCGAGATTCCGGCGAGTGTTGCCAAGCTTCCGGCGTTGAGGGTTTTTAGATTGTTTAGAAATAATCTCACCGGAGATATTCCGCCGGAGTTTGGTCTCCACTCCAAGCTTGAATCTTTTGAGGTTTCCGATAACCAACTCACCGGAAAGTTGCCGGAGAATTTGTGTGCCGGTGGGGTTTTGACCGGAGTGATTGCTTTTGCTAATAATCTCACCGGAGAGTTGCCGAAGTCTTTCGAAAGTTGCGATAGGGTTACTGCGATACAATTGTATGATAATAAGTTTTCCGGTGAGATTCCGGCTGGTGTTTGGATGTTAAAGAATGTTTCAAGTTTGAGGCTTTCCGGTAACCAATTCTCCGGTGAGCTTCCGAGTAAGGTTAATTGGAATTTGTCTAGATTGGAGATTAGTGATAATAAGTTTTCCGGTGAGATTCCGCGGGAGATTGCTACTTGGGGGAAGCTTAATGTGTTCAAAGCTAGTAATAATATGTTTTCGGGCGAAATCCCACCGGAGTTTACTACTTTGTCGGAGTTAACCGTGCTTTACCTAGATGGAAACTCGCTTTCAGGTGAGCTTCCGACGGAGTTTAAGAACTGGAAAGCGTTAACCGATTTGAATCTTGCACGGAACAATCTCTCGGGTTCGATTCCATCGTCGATCAGTTCGTTACAGGATCTGTTAGAACTCGATTTATCCGAAAACCAATTTTCGGGTGAAATACCGTCGGTGTTGGGGAATCTCCGGTTGACAAGTTTGAATCTTTCTTCGAATAAACTTACCGGAAAAATCCCTAAATCTTTCGATAACATGGCTTATCAAAACAGTTTCGTTAACAATCCGAACCTTTGTTCCGATTCACTAATCTCCAACTTAAATAACTGTTATCCGAAGAACTCACACGAAAAAAAAATCTCACCCAAAATCATAGCCATGATCACCATCCTATCGGCATTCGTGCTGCTCGCAGCCATCCTGTTTACGTTATTCGTGTTTAGAGATCACCAGAACAAGAAACCGAAGCGAATACGGACCACGTGGAAACTAACCTCATTCCATAAGATGGATTTCACTGAAACAAATATATTATCATGCATGAATGAAAGTAATGTGATTGGTTCCGGTGGTGCGGGCAAAGTGTACCGGATTGAGGTCGGTCCACCACGAGGTTATGTTGCGGTTAAGCGGATTTGGAATAATAAAAAGGTGGATCAAACTCAGGAGAATGAGTTTACGTCCGAGGTTCAAATATTGGGTTCGATTCGTCACTCGAATATAGTGAAACTGTTATGTTGTTTGTTGAGTTTGAACTCAAAGCTGTTGGTTTACGAGTACTTGGTGCACCAGAGTCTAGATAAATGGTTACATGGGAAGAAGAGGAAACCTGAGCCCGGTTTGGTTCCAGGTTTTTATTGGACTGGCCGAGGCGATTGCATATTGCAACTGGTGCAGCGCAAGGGCTGTGCTACATGCATCATGATTGTTCGCCGCCTATTGTGCATATAGATGTGAAGTCGAGTAATATTTTGTTGGATTCTGAATTCAACGCGAAAATTGCTGATTTTGGACTGGCGAAGATTTTGGAAAAGCCGAAGCCTGGTGAGCGTGGCATGGCTAACGTCGTTGGCTCAATGGGTTATTTTGCTCCTGGTAAGAACTCTTTCCTATCACTCCTTTGACTTTTAATCTTAATTCGGTTTAGTTTACTTTGTTTGATCATTATAGTTAGCGTGTTAAACACGAACCCAGAGTTCATGTCAAATATTTATCCGAAAACGATATGAGTTTTCACTAGTAATCAAGCACATGACCCATTTAAGTGATTTAACACAAAATATATTATGCTGCGGCATGTGTGATGTGTTTGGTGCAGTAGATTGTAGTCCGCTACAACGTGGCAGCCGAGAAAATTGGCGCAACAGATTCCGTCTATTGCGTCGTGACGCAGGGTGTTGACACATGGCGGCATGTTATGAGTTGACATTATTGAAAATTGTTAAGAAAAAGTCCAATGGCTATTTTCATAACTTTAAAAAGTCAATGATATATTGATAACTATATTGGTCAAATTGAATATTATTGGGATTTTCCTATTTTTTTTAATCTTGTAACATTAGTTATAAATTGTCCTATCAGTTTAAGCATGACATAACACGGCTTAAAATAAGTACATAATTAAACAGGTTAACCTTGATCCCGCCCGGCCGTTTACCTAATGTTAGGTACTATGTCATGTCAAAATCCACTCCCTTAATTAAAAGTCAACATGTTTGATTGCAGAGTACGCTTACACAACAAGAATAAATGAAAGGATAGACGTATACAGCTTCGGCGTGGTACTACTTGAACTCGTGACAGGCCGAGAAGCAAACGAAGGAGACGAAGATTTAAACCTCGCCGAATGGGCATGGAAGCACTATGGAGAAGGTGATTCCGTGGCCGGGGCTTTAGATCCACAAATCAATGGTTACATGGAGGAAATGAGCACTGTGTTCAAGTTAGGACTCATATGCACAAGCACATTACCATCAAGCAGACCGTCAATGAAGGACGTTCTCGAGATTCTTCGAAGATGCAACCCGCTTGATCAACTCCCGGAAGAGATGAAACAAGGACGAGAAGAGTTTGACGTCGCACCTCTTCTCAAGAAAGAAAGTTATGTCACTAGCTATCAAGAAACTGAAGAGATCTTCTAGTCCTAAAAGTGTAAGGTATTAGGGTCTTAGTTTTTTTGTTTTCCCGATATATTAGGTTACTCGTGAAATGTACGTGATGTGTGCAAAGAGATCATTCTTACACATTATTTCTCATGTTAGCGATCTCAAATACCAAATGAATGTATAGTAATAGTACCATAGTAGATACGCGATTTTATAGTCGCGTGTGTAATAGTTATGTGTGAAATTGCTATAATGTTACAATAGAAATGAGTTTGTTTATCTACTTTTACTCGCATGTTAATAGTTTAGTCAGATAAGAATATATAAACTATAAGTTATGCGAGTATAAATACGCAAACGTTTTGTGTATACACAAATCTAAATTAATATAAGGTTTTGGCAAAAAAAAAAAAGATGATATGAATTATTGATGGTACATGGATGTTATAGTGATTCAAACAATCAAATGTGACAATGAGACTTTTCAGCTTTTAAAAGGTTTTTTTTTTGCTTTTGGTTAGCCATGTGTTTATATAAATATGATATCTTTTATTTCCTTTGCTGAAATATGTGGCAACAAACCAGTTTCTTCGAAATGTAATCAATTCAACTCCCCATTGAATTCATTTGCATGCAAAGTCTAGTTTCTGGAAGTCCAAATTTTGCAAAAGATGATGAAAACAGTCAAATGCTTTTGTGGCTATATCTTCTTTTTAGTGTAAGAAAACTATAAATAATAAATAAAACAATTATCATAAAAATGATAAACAAATAAAATAAAACAGAAAAAATAGGGAAGAGAGATTTCAATAGGTCCTTAAGACCACACGTAGTGGGCTAGTTTAGGACTCCACAGCGATCCAAACACCGTCCCGACCCCTCGTTTTGCCGGGTTCATTGTATTTACGTCTGTTTAGCACGGTGGTGGGACCAGAACCCTTTCCCCCACTTCGTTTTGCATCGTCTCCGCCAACCACTACGAGTGGTAAAGGATCAAGATAAAGACGACTGAGTAAACTTGATATTTTGGTACTGCCGCCACAAAGAACTTTAAATGAAAATTATTTGTATCTTCGTAGCATATTGAATCAGAAAGTACGAAGTTTCATAATTTCTATTAAATACATATGTTACATCTACTCATCCCATGATTCCGAATCAACAGACCCCGTTACTGAGATATATATCATCCAACTAGTATTTGGGTGTTTTTGCTTGAACTATACAAGATGAAAGTCTCATATACAATTGTCAGAGGTGGGATCGCACCACTCTCAATAAAGTTTATGATTGGTTTGAAGAGCGTCTGGAGATTCAGGCGATTGCGAATGATGTAACTAGTAAAATGTTCCACCTCATGCAAACATCTATATTATATTGTCTAGTACAAGCGGCTAAACGATTTGCTATAACCTTTACTGTTTGACTATTACTGATGATTTTGCTTATGTTCAAAATACATAATGACTAAAGCTAATTTCAGTTGGTTAATCCAGTCTGGTATCGATGGTCAGCAAGCATGATAGTCCTAATGAGTGGCATGACCCGACCCATACCGAATCTGACCGAATTATCTTAATCAATGACGAACATTCAGACACTAAATATTAGTGGCCTCTTTAACAAAAATTTATGGGTCCATCACTATCTATTAAGTTAATCTATATCTATTAAGTTAATCTACTAAAGATGAAACGAACTTTGAAAATGACATTATTTAAACTCACTTTTTGAAGTGTTGGAGTGAGGTAGTATCATGTTGGCATGTTGTAAACGTCGTAAGGTATGTTCTGGATGAAGTTACGTCATCAGTGAATCATGCATACGTCTGTTATTGCTTAACAGACAATGCATTAGTGCAACTTGGAGATGGAATATTAATCAACCAACCATAATCATAGAGTTTAATAGTTACCATCCATTTATTAAAAAAATTGAGTTCATTGGAGTTAAATAAAATTCACATTCATCAATTTGGGTTAATGGGTTACTATATATTGATTAAATTATTATTTTATGTTCTTTTGAAACTTTAACTAAGTCGATAAATATTTTGGACTGGAATTTTTGGCTTCGGGTGAAACTAAATACATTTGGGTGGAGAGCTATCATGTCCCATTAAACGTAAAATTTAAACGGCCCTAACTATTGTTGTCTATGTTGGTCAGTTGCGGAATCTGAAATGTTGATCACTTGTTTACGGGGTGTTATGTGACGGCAATGGTTTGGCAAGACATTGTATTAGTAGTTGGTGTAACATACCTCCTATTTTTTGCGTTTTCCATTGTTGATCTCCTAAAAGTTCATACTCATAATCCGGGTCACAAAATCAAGAGAAAGGCGGTGTATTCGATAGTGTTGGTTGCCTATCAGAGCTTATGGCATGCCCACAACAATTTCATCTTCTCTAAAGTTCTCATTAAGATCGAAAAGATTATTCTATAGATCAAAAATAGATGGAAGAGCTTGGAGTTAAATTGGGACAGGTGGAAAAAAATCGATTTGTAATTTTGTTTTCTTTGCTTGTTTAGCAAAGTACCATTCATAAGGCGCATACAAAAATATGGGCGACTTATAAGTTTCTCTATGTCACCATGATTTCAATTCATTAGACCATGGCAAAACTAACTAGAGGGAGCCCATCATCCTTTGGTGGACTAAAATTTGGTTTCCAACGTTGTCACTTTCTTATAGTTTGACATCTTAATTTGTCGACAGTATTGCAACTAAATGAAATGTAAAATATATAGATATATTATGCCCATTGAGGGGAATTTATAATTCCTCAATTGCGTAGCACATTTGCGCACCATTTTGGATGTTAGGATTCAGGAATGTGAATTCTTAAATAGGTTAATTTATTTTATTTATATTTTGTTTAATCCAAAAAAAAAAATAGTCATATTTCTTTTACTTATACTTATTAATACGTTCTAATGTAGACGTTAAGCATATGCTACAATGGGATTTGACTACATACCCTTATTTCAATAGCTAGTTCTAGTGCAAGCTACAAGAATTTGATTGCTATAAAATAGTCCAAATATGACCACAAGTCACAAGTGCCACAAAAACATTTGAAGCAACTAAAAATGCACATTTTAAAATATTTGAGAAACAAATTTTGTCATTTAAATGTATTGAAAAATTAAACAATTGTTTGATATAACCAAACAACCTACTTTGATACATTCATTCTCAAAACATTACTTCCCATCATCTTAAAAGAAACAAATTTCTAACATCTAATAATCTAATATGCATCTCTTCTTACACCCTACACTTCAATCATAGAAACAAAAATTAAAAAAGAACGTTCTCATACAACACATGATACAAACAAACGCAACTAATTCTCTTTATTTCTTGCACAAACATCAATTTTGACAATCGGCTCTTTCTGCTGTTCGTGGCTCATCTGAATTGCCTGTTGCTCCATCGCTACTGTTGCAATGAATCAGAAGTGGTAGTGCTGGTGAAACTTTGCTGTTTTCACCAACATTATCCTCAGTTGACTGCAAGTTTGACCCACAGTCAACCAAAGCAGCACGTGCCACAGTCTCGGGTTTTTGCAATGAAGCAGACGCCTCGTCACAATTAGTCCCGGTTTCAGCCTTTGAGGACAAGTTTTCTTGGCTTATAGTTTCAGTGACAGAAGTAGGGTCCACATTCAATACACTAGTCGATAAAGTAGTTTCTTTTCCGCTTGATGTTCCAACCTCCTTGCCTACACCTGACACACATATGTTAATTTTGTTTTTATATAATTAAAGCTTAGTTTTCGAACGATATGATTTAGAAGGTTTTACTTGTTGGAGAAGCAATAACAGAGTGCATGCTGGGAGTTGGAGGTGTAGATAAAATTCCACCGCCCTTCTTCATCTTTGACTGCAGTGAAGAAACGAAAGATTACTTGCTGAAGAAACAACAGTATAACCGCCAATAAAACAATGCACTTTGACTCACCTTTACAGTCTCTTCACAGTGCTTAATAATCACTGCAACATTTGTGAAGCAGCGTCCGTGCAACAATGTGTAAGCCCACAACAGAAGCTTCTTTGAAGTACTCGGTTCAACAATGTCAACCGCGTGCACATTTGACTGAACATTTCCTTCTGTTGACTGCTGACTTGGTACTACACACAGACGCAGACAAGAGGGAGGCAATGCAGAACTAGAATCCCTATAGAAATTGTAACAGGATTTAAGTAGCATAGTAGCATCTTCCAGATTCTCTTCAGAGTGTCTTTTAATTGCAACATCCTTAATCTTTGAAACCAAAGAACTCCATTTAGTTTCTAGAACTTTCAAATGGTCTGCATCATCGAATGATGGTTTCCATAATTCATCTGCATGCAGATCGATGCAAAGTAGTTGGGAATTTACAGTACCACCATCTGACGGTTGGGGTTGGGCTTCTGTTGAAAATCTGGAATTTAGTGGTGTTATTGATGCCATACTGATAACAAGACTTCTGCACCAAGCCATTGACACATACTTATGAACTTTAGCACAGTTGCTATTTGACAACTTAGGGTTTTTCAACCGTTTTCTCATCTTCTCGTTTATCCCCTCTAGTGCTTCTAACTTGCAATTGGTCTCAAGTATTTGGATAAACTTGAAAAGATACCTGCACAAACAATAAGATGTGTATCAAGTAGAAGTCACATATTTGGCCTGTTTATTTGTGAATGGGCCCATTCAGATTATCCAATCACTAACAGGTCAAACGGGTCAGACAGAAAGAATATCTTTAAAAAAGCAGGTCATGTGATTTAGAGGCAATTTACCCAAATAAGCTGCTTTCAGATAACTCTGGAAACTTGATTTCAGGCAAACTGCAAATATCTGACCATAAATTCATCTGCTCGATGTACAAAAAGAACATTTTCTCCAGAAGATGCTCTAAATCAGTGCTATCAGAGTTTGTGCCAATCCCAATTTGATTAATGGAGGATACTATGGCTTTGATGTGCCTCCCGAGAGCTATAGGAACAAGATCTTCAAGGCATAATGAGAACTGCATTTATAGATGATCCAGTACAGCTTGTTTCAGTAAAAGGAAATGATTTTTAATTCAAACTATGAAAATGCTTCGTTTTAGTGAAATACTTAAAAACACATACCCGTTTATCTGCCCGAATAGAAATGTAAGCCCGTTCAAGTGTTGATATATCCCCGCTCTCTTCCAAAAGCTTCAGATAGAATAAAATATACTTCCTAATGCAAGTTATAAACTTACGTGAACTTTCCGCCAAATTAACTTCAAGAACGCGCTTATTCCCACTCGCGCCAGGTGTTTTGCGCCTGAAATACATAAAATTCGAAGCTGAATACATACATCTAACAGATACATAATATATAAAATATAGCTTTCTTGAGATACAATAAAAGGTTATGTAGTTTTACCTTCCCTTTTTCTCCATACTATCAATTTCCCACATGTTAACTGTAAAAGAAGAGCGGGACGACTTAAAGCAAAAAGAAAGTTCATCTTTTGCCTTTTCTAAATCCCCGGTTTCACCTTTGTTGTAAAACCCTTGAGCAAGCATATATCTAGCCTTGTGAAAATGTTTGAGGTCTCCTTCAACACATATTTGCAAAGCAGAAAGACAATCATTGTAAAGTATGAGCCACGTATCTCCTGAATCTGATGTATCACAATTGGTTTTATCAAGAATGTTCATAACCATCTCCTTTGTTGATTGGTTAAAAGCATGTGTTGCAGCAATCTGAGAAACAAAGAACAATGCATCACTGTATGATAAAAATTTAAACTTAAATGAGTGTCAACAAATGATGGAAAAGGGAATAGAACCTTTAAGGCTTCCTTATCATTTTTGTCACATGACCGAAGTAACTTCAAACGTGAAGCATGCATTCTATAGAACGGATCTACAGCTGATGGATTCAAAGCAATAGCCTTTTCATAATATACAAATGATGTCTCGCGTGAGTGTTTAAGCTTTTCACTAAGTTTCCCTAAGTAATAGACATAAGACCAATCTTCCCTGCTAACAAAAAAGAATGTTAACATTGTAAATTAAAATATCAGATTTTAAAATAGCAATACCTCTGCGCAAAAGCCTTCTCAAAATGCTTCATAGAATTCTGACAAAACATTGTCCACTCAGCATCTTTTACTGGTAAGTTCAATCTCTGGTCATAAATTGGCACCACATTCTGAACACCATCATAATACACCAGCGCCAATAAATCATGAATCTCCCCCTGAAATCACATTTAAAACAGTTTAAAAATCATAATTTTAATAATATCAAAATCATAAAACCTAACCTTTTGGATTGCTGTTTTTGCTAAAGCCAGAGTCATTAACAAACACCGTCTACTCCTCCTTCGACTCGTATCAACTCTTTGAGCAAAAGTCGCATTCTTTCTCCAGCCTGTGACATTTATCTGCTTACTACCATCATTTAGCAACAAGTCCACTTCCTGCAAAGTAAATCTAAAATTTACAAAACTTATTAACCAGATATGTTATAAGATCATATTACGACTTTACCTCATCATAAACGGTGGCAAGGCTTTGCCAACTCTCAAGACGCGAAGGGTTAAATAGCAAATCATATTTAAAAAGTTTTGCAGTTTGCTGTACAAACTCTTCGCCTTCTTTAGTGAGCACAAAACCAGCCCATTTATCAGTTGCACTCATTTCCTCTGATTGTGCAAGAAGATGATACAAGTTGCGATACACATCCATATACGGTTCAGAGCTACAATACCAGGTTCAGTATAGCATGATATAACAAATTATTAATATAAAGCTGTGAGTTTGTATAAAAATATAAAACCATATACCTCTCTATAGTTGTGGGCTGCTGTTTGAGAACTGCATTGTCTTGATATATGAATTTCATTATCACATTTTGAAATCCATCAGATCCAGCCTCTTCCAACAACTTATTTTCACATAAATCTGGGTCGTCTAAGAACTTTTCTATAGGGTTTCCATCCAGCATATAATCAGGTGGTTGAGGAAAATGTTTGCGTATCGCTCTTAGTACTCTTCGCAGTTTAACCAATCCAGTTCTCTGAATATATATAAATATTGTGTAAATAGATTCTACAAAAACCATAAAAAAGGAAGTGATTATGACATATGAGAAACGTACAGATGAAGCCTTAGCATATGGAAGAATATACTGGAAAACATCTGCACATTGTTCTTTTGTCTGATAATCTCCATGGCTTGTGTTTTTGTGCACGGATAGATCATCTTCATACGATGAATCAGATCTAAGATGCAAACCATACAAACAAAAGAAACATTGATCTAATGCAGAGTCTATTTCAATCTCAAGATCTTCTTTTTCCTCTTCAGTTAGTTGTTTTCCAGATTCAAGAAACAGATCGCTTGCTTCTTCATTTGAATCACCTTCTTGGGAAACTTGGTCATCACATTTAGGGTTTACAGAGGTCGACTTAAGCTTCATGTCTAAATATAAAAGATGCTTTATTGCTAGTTTAAGAAACGATCCTTCTTCCTCTCCATCGCCATTTGCACAACAGATGCCATACTCAGCAAGCATATCATGAATTGCAATTATTAATTCAACCTGAAGAGGAAAAAACATGTCAAAAAATATATATACATATATGAGCTGATCAATTTCATTTGGAGTAAGGCATGTGAAGCATACTTGAGTTTTCACAGGAACATTTGGATTCAAATGTTGAAGTCTGAAAAATACAATTGCAGTATCTACAAAACAGCCTTTTTCCCTTCTTTCTTTATCATTCAGATCATCAACTCCTAAGGTTTTCTTAGAAAAACATATGCGTGTTATATGACACATAACTGCTAGCAGCAAAGATTGAATATCACCAATGATTTTCATAGGAACAACAGAACCATTCTGTGAACAAACACCAAAGGTATACAAAACTGTTTATGAATCTTGACACAAAAAGGAAGTGAACAAATTTGAACAGACTGAATCCTTTTAAAGATCTTTATTAAACAAAGGAGATCATCTATAAACTTAAAGAGATTAGTTTAACACTCAAAAACATTCAACTTACAATACTTCCACTAGGACTGGTGGAGTTCTTCAGCTCAAGGGTACATTGGGAAATTGCCTTAATTTCTTTAGATAAAAGGGGATGCAACCCTGTGTTTAACGTTTCATTTGATTCGGTATTATCAGACGATTTGTGGGACCCAAAACGCTCTTCCACTCCAATTGCAGCCATGAGATATCTAAGTTTCTGCTTGTGGCATTTTAAGTAAATATTTGGATCTGCTGTCTTGGATTTCTCACATGCTTTGATTATAACATTGAGTGCAGACAATTCAGTTGAAGCAAGTTCATCACCATCTTTATCAAGAACAGAGGGAGCTGAAACATTACCATCATCTTTTGGAAACAGAAGAGGATAAAGCAAGCTAATGCACTCTGAGTACATGTCTTTTTCAATCATGTCATTTACTGTATTTTTCATCAAAAAATCAACCTCCGTCAAGTTAATTTCATGAAGAACCAAATCAACAGTCAGCTCATTCAATACCTTCAAATGTGGGAGACTGATAGAACCAAGAACATTCTGCCCCTTTTCATGGGATGTAAATAATGCCAATAAAACACCAAACTCTTTCTGGGCTTTTTCCTTATCACCATTAAAAATCGAAAATTTTCCACTTAGCCAGAAAAAACGGGCCCAAAAGGCCCGTTTATTGTCCAAAAGAGAACCAATTGAAGAATCGTCAGTCGGGTAATCTAAAGCTACAGATTCTATGACTTTACAAAGATGATAAGATGCCATTGACATGAAATCATTCGATGCTGACGTGGGTGATGATTGCATCCCAAAGTCATAAGCTAGCTCAGCAAGAAAAAGACTGCATTCAGGGGTCCTAGTCTCCCCTGAATTCCTTAAAAAAACTTCTAACTCTAAAAACTTTGCAAATGTGTCCCGATGTGAAACTCCTCTAGATGCAATTTCCTCTAAGAGCAAGTGGCCAATATGATATGCACCACGATTATTTGATGTTTTAGACACAAACCTAGCAACGTCAACCGATTCATTGCTTTGAGTATCAGTCATAATCTCAGAAGATTCTGTAGTTTCTGATTCAACCATGATAAATGGTTCTAGAAACTGAGGAACAAGTTTGACTAGATCCTTAGGGGCTGTAATATCTGTTTCTTCCTTATCAGGTTTCCTACTTCTAAGTCGACTGCTTCGTCTTTCTTGATGTGGTTCATCTATAATGGTATCTGTGTTAGTATGCTCAACAGCCTTGTTCTCTATATTATTATTGTTTATTTTTTGTTTTCCAACAACATTGTCTGAACTAGAAGGCAGATGTATGATCAATCTAACATTCGCAGATCTGTACAAGTCATGAGCTTCATTTTTAGGGTCATTTCCATTCAATGGCATCAAGATCCCTAATAGCTCCCCAGAAAGTGCTGTCCAAGAAGCTTCTGGAAGATGTAATGCTATATCCTGATTTAACCTTTTGGTGCTGCTGTCATTTAGGTCATCACTTGTTGCTTTTCTTTTGTCTAGAAATTTGAGTCGAACATGATGTGGTTCCAATTTGTCTATACCTCTTGGAGCAAAAGGAGTTGGTTCAGATTCTTCAATTACTTGTTTGACACGTAATGCACGAGAATGTGAAGGCCAATGCCTTAGAATTAACTGGGAAACCGAAAGACACGCAACCTCATCACCGATAGCTATAAGAACTTCTAGAAGTTTCTCCATGCAATTCCCTAAATACATCAACCAGAAATGTATTAAACAAAAGTCTTACAGTTAATAACGTGTAGAACTTGAAGCACTTACAGTTGTTGGGACTACATAAAAGCCCTTGCTCAAATGCCCAACGAGAGATGCTTAACAAGCCCATCGAGCAAGACAATGTTCCCAACTGATTCCATACAACAGAATCTTTGGAATCTATGTCTACAGCTTGAAGATAGCATTGCAGTGCACTTTCATAACGGGTTGGTCCTTGTTGAAGAAATACAGTAGCAAGATTTTTCAGTGTTAGAAACCTGTGAATAAAACACATACACACTGGTAAGACAGGCGTTTGATGAATCTTACAAATCAAATGACAAAAGAGAACAAAGCAAGCATTTAATCAATAATAATGCGTAGTGAAAAAACAAACTGAGAAGTGAGCTAACCTTAGTTGCAGCAGATGGCCATCACTTCCACCTTCATCGACCTGGAATGAAATTTTTTTAAAAAAAAGTTTAAATCAATAGAAAAAAGTAAGTTGCATTATTATCATGCTGATAAAGTTATATTTTGACCTGGCCGTTTGGAAGAAGGGGATCTTTTAACACACTTTCCAAAAGTTCACGAGCCTTATCATATTCCTTAGCCTGTAGCTTCAAAAGCCCTTCTTGATAGATTTGTGAAAGACGAAACTCCTGGTGTCACAGAATGCACATAATGACATAAACTCAAATCAATCGCACACGAGTAATTCTAGATAAACAAACAATACCACACCTTCAGTCTATCATAAGTAATCAGTCAATGCTAACAAAAAATAAACAAAATAAACAATTCAGCAACATAACCCCTAAAATATACGCCATAAACACATATACATCTAGGGTTTCCTCATATCACAAACAACAATTCCATAAAAAATAAGGCGTACGTACAATAACATCCATGCATATAAAAAAAACTAATAAATTAGGGTTTGCCTGAGCTTCTTTGTAAACAAACATAATAAACAAACAAACAAACAAACAATATAACATCATTTCTTGCTTCAGTATAATGCAAACATATTGTTAACACAGTTAACCAGTCAATACTTACGAAAACACGAACACAATAAACAATTCAGCAACATAAACCCTAAAATCTATAACACAAACTCGTACAATTCATACATGTAGGGTTTCACTTTCCTTATAGCACAAATAATATCAGTCTATAAATAATAAATAATGTGTATCTAGGAATACATTATTAACGTATATATTAACAAATATGTGAAATTAGGGTTTACTTGAGCTTCTTTGGTAGGAGCAAGTGGTTCCCAGGGGTCCTTGGAGTCTGTATCGTTAATTGCTGCAATTGAGAACTGTATAACAACAACATCGATAATTAACTGGTGAATTAGTAATGAATTTGAAGATAATTGAATAATAATAATAATATGAGGAGGTTGAAGAAGAGAGTACCATGGTGTTCGATAGCGATCAATTCCTCCTAGCGATTAATATTATTATTGTTTAGGCGGGCATGTGCGTGTGTTGAATCACACACACGGTGGTTTTTTGCTCTCTCTTCTCACTAATGTTTGTTTTAAAACTATTCTTGTTCACTTTTGTCTTTTTATTTTTGGATTTCTACAAGTTATGCCCCTATAGTATTTACTCAAGTTTTAGTTATAATTTTTTGTTTTTTAAATGATGGGAGTGAATAAAACAATGATCAAGATTAGTATTGTGTGTTTATACTTTGTTAAAAGTTTTATGCTTTGTATATTTAAAGGTTGGAGTTGTATGTTCTAGTTGGTTGAGAATCTTGAAGAGTTAACGTTGGACAGGCGTAAAGTATGTAGATTTTTATTGCTGACGAGTGGTTTGTAAAGGGTTGTTATTAGAAGTTGGTAATCTAGAAGGTCATGGTTGAAGCTATAAGATATAAAAAGAAACAAACCCTAATTTAGTTTTTTATAAGATCAAATGTATATTTCTCTCTTCATAACTTAAATGCATATTTACCCAACTCATAAATTCAATTGCATAAAAGGTTTGGAAAAAGAAATATGCAATTGTCTCGTTTTCCAATTGTTTTCATTCTCACTCCTCTCTGTATGTTTGTTATTCGTATTTCATGTTAACCTTGTTATTTAGGTTAGGTTAGATGAGTTTTCTTTGTTGATTTTCATGAAAATATGAATGTTTACATAGAATTGTGAGATATGATTTGGTTGAGTGAGTAATTTTGTGATTCTTGATTCGCTACATTTTTTTTATAAACCTTGATCTTAAAATGAGTTTTAAAGGTTTTGATTATCAAGTTTTCAATATGATTAAATACCCCTTATTGATATTATACAACAAGGTGTATTTGTTTTTATTAATACCAACAATTATCTTTAAGTAGTTGTCAGTCTCAACTAACAAATTGACTGACAACGATCACATCTTTTATCATACGTGTTTCCAATGATCTACGACTAGCAGAATTCTAATGCCGATAGTTGTAGGTCGTCGAAAACCTCACATTTCCCCCCTAAAACTCAATAGTTTCTTCCCAAATATCTTTGTAACCTTAGATCGGACTTTTAGAAACCCTTTTCTAGTAAAAGCCCCCAATTATCGAGGTCGTTGGAACCCAAAACCATCGTCGGAATCAGTTGGTTGGTGTTCAGGTTGAGTTTTCCGGCAAAAAAATGTGACTTTTATGGCCAAAAACGTTTTGCCGACCACCTAGGCGTTAGGTTTCTGTTAGTCGCAGACCGTTGGAACATATACGTTAAGAGATAGAATCAGTAGCCGAGTCGTTAGATAGGAACTACATTGAATAAAGATAAAAGTTGTGATTATAAATTAAAAAAAAAGATTCAGTTGATAATTAACTCTTCTGTTTTCTTCATAGAAATAACCTTTTTACTTTGGTTGCATAAACCAATCCAACTCTTCTGATTTCCTATTGTCATGAACCCAATTAACAAGGTATCAAGGTAATATTATTGTAATCTTTTGCTTGATGGGAAGCTCCCAACCAAACATGTATATTCAACAACAATAAAAAATTTTAATTGTAAATCTTTTTATATTTTGATTTATTATAAAAAAAAAAAGGCCAACCCCTTCTTTTATTCACTTTGCTCGCTCGCATTAACTAGTCTCAACTAGTTCTTCGTCTTCACCGGCTGATCCAACGGCGACGAATAACGAATCGAAAGCTGACGGATATTCAAATTCATTCGAGGTATGGTTCAATGTCACTGATTGATTTCTTCTGCTATATTCGTTTGATTCCTGTTGAATCCAGAACTGTGGCGTGTATTTATGAAGTCAATTAATGCAATTCTAAGTATCAGTTTTTATGATAAATTCTGCATCTAGGATCCAAAATTCATATCCAAACACACCTTATTTGTTGTTTCTTCTTCACGTTAATAGTTTCGTTGTTTTTTATCTTACGATATTATTTTTATACTCATGATTTGTATTCTTTGATTTGCACTTGATAAACCAAATGAAGAAGTAGGTCCCAGCAGAGCCCAGTTGGACCCGCAAGACTCACCTTGAACAGGGACGTCTGCGCAACGACCAACTGCTCCAGCAGGACCCACCATGCTCAGAGAACCTTACGCGCAGTACGCCAGCTGTACCCGCAGGGAAAGCCTCCCAATGGTGAAGTACCCCGCCTGTTCCCGCAGCTGCGGATACAAGCCATCAGGGAAGGCTACCCGCACTAACAGCAAGGCTACACGCACAAGGCATTACCTACTTCAGTAGTCACGTGAAGGAATGAGCAAGGCAGGAATACTCCCGCCTAAGTGAGCCAGTCCGTATGCTTCTGGAAGATCTTTCGTACTATACCTACTAAGGTATGGGCGGAACAGACAATTTGACCAGAACAGCCCATGAACCAATCACAGGGTGAGAGCTCACCGACAACAATACGAGGAGGAGCACCCTCTAGTACTGTTTGTCACTATTAGCCGCTGCCTACTCACCAACCCTTACGATGGGACGTGCGCAGCCTACAGTTGGTGGAACAGTGCGTAACCGGCAGTAAAGGAACAGTGTACAGCCGACCTTTACTGCTGGCCGTAGCCTATTCACCAACCAGCATGGCCTGTGCGTAGTCCACTGTTGGTGGAACAGGAGTACTATTCAGCCGGCTGCACCTCCTTGGAAACCTACCTTCGGCTATAAATACTCCAACACCTTGGAATGGTATGATCATCTGATATCTCAATCTTATCTAGCAATCTCTTAATATACACTTATATTCAGAGCAATCTAGTCTGATTCTCACGCCGGAGGGTGGTCACAAGGAGGAACCCCCCCTTCTCAGTGACGAGCTTACGGTGTCTGTTTTGCAGGTCATCTGAAGAACAATCTTCTTTGTTGAACCTCATCCTTGTGGGAAACATTATTTAACCCCCAGATCATCTATAATCTGCCCAGGGTTCACTTAGTGTTTCTTCATTGGCGCCATCCGTGCATAAAAGCTAGAATTAATTCTTAGTTTTTTCAAAGTTTCTGAAGAAATGGTTAACGTTACTCCGGTCCCAAGACCAGTAAGTGACCAAGAAACCCCGGTGACCACAACCCCAGTAACTGGGAACACCGGCGGTTATACAAATCTTACGAACACTACCCCGGCTACCCAAGCCGGGGCAAGTGCAGTAAATATTCCACTGGGGTTCACTGATGCCCAGTTGGAAAAACGAACGAGGGTCCCTCGCCAAACACTAGATCAAGTGAAGGCGTGGGCCGAAGCACGTCAGAGAGAGTTCCAAGCTGAATTGGATGAACGCTTGCGTTCAGTTCAACAGGCTGACGAATTCGGCAGTACTCGCCAACATCTCAATATGAACAGTGAGTGCGAGTACTCAGACGACGAGAGGGAAGATTCCGATACCGACGCAAACCCTCGCCATAAGGCGAAAGGGAAGCGTAAGGAAACGGACTTCCAACCGAAAAGGAATTTCGGAGAAGCTTTTAAACCAACAAATGCGGAGAGAAACCCGCGTGACTTCTCCAAAACCTTTAGACCAACTGCTACAAATGCAGGAAAGTCAAAGTTCGCAAGGGACATTGCGGAAGCAATCGCCCCGAGAAGTGCCAAACAAATGTCCAACATTGGCACTTATGATGGTCTATCCGACCCAGACGACCACTTGAACAGATTCATTGCGGGGGCAACCGTCAGTAACTGGACGGAACCCACGTGGTGTTATATGTGCCAGATGACCCTGGTTGGAGCGGCCAGGGCATGGTTCGATCGTTTACCGGTCCACCACATTTATGATTGGGCGGACTTTCAGAATAAGTTCAGCCAGCACTTCAGCCAGCAGAGGAAATATACTGAAGAACAGTGGACGATCCTCAACTGCGTTAGAGAGGATGATGAATCTTTACTAGACTTCATCACCCACTTCAACTCCAAAAAGCTAAGTCTCGGCAACATAAGTGAAGATCTTGTTCGCGCCGCTTTCATCCAAGGCGCCGAATACCTAGAGCTTATCCGCACATTGACGGGTAAGGATAGCATGCCATCAACATGGGATGCCATCATGACGGCGGCAAAGCGCTTTGCCGAGACGGAGAAGCAGCTGGGAAGGGATCTTCCCCAGAGTACACACCTCTACACGCAGAGGACGAGAGAGAACAATGTTCGGATCGCCCGGCAGAACAAAAAGAGGAAGCTAGGTATCTGGCAGTCAAGGGTAAACTTTGACACCTCATCCAGCTCTCACCCTCTTGTTGGCGGAAGAAATCACACACACCCTTCAAGCCAAAAGCACCGGTGGACGCCACTCACCAAAAGCGTCACGGAGATATTTGCCACTGAAAAGCTACCATGGCCAAAAGCTCCAATGATCCGGCAGCGACCAAATGCGGATCAGAGTAAATCTTGTGACTTCCACGGGACAAAAGGTCATAGTACGGAAGAGTGTACATCCTTGAAGGATATTGTTGAAGCATTCGTCAAGGATGGAAGACTGGCACACCTGGTGGCATCAATCAAGAAGGGAGGAAGGAACGACAACCGGTACCGAGGCAACGGACGAAAGCCCGTTGACATCAGCATCAACATGGTTCATGGTAAGATCAGAGGAAGAAAAAGGCGAACGACAGAACCATGTGCGTGGAAGGAAGCTGAGGTGCGCTTCCCGCGAGTGCCAGGAAGACCCAGCAAAGAAGGCCCTATCGTCATCAAAAGCCAGCTGGGGCACTACATCACTTATCGCACTCTTGCTGACAACGGCGCCTCATCAACGGTGATGTACAGGCAGTTCTTCGACAAGCTAGATGACGAAGACAAGGAACGCCTGGAAACGATCTGCGCCTCGATGGAAGGGTTTGATGGCAGCACAAACACCCCCTGGGTATCCTATCTTTCCCCGTCACTCTTACGGATGGGAAACGCTCCCGCACAGAAGATGTGAACTTTGTCGTGATGAGGAAGCCACACCACACATACGACATTCTCTTCGGGAGAGACGGGGTGGCAAGATTCAACGCCGTGGTATCCTCAGTCCATGGCATGATGGGATGGCCAACAGCTGAGGGTGTAGCGATGATCACCGGCATTCCCCAGGTATGCATCGCATCTGTCTCATCTAAACCC
Source organism: Bidens hawaiensis (assembly GCF_021521415.1). Taxonomy (NCBI): domain Eukaryota; kingdom Viridiplantae; phylum Streptophyta; class Magnoliopsida; order Asterales; family Asteraceae; genus Bidens; species Bidens hawaiensis. Next base: position 83,233 of record NW_027505734.1, read on the forward strand.
AAACCAAAGATGGCTAAACCAACCATCACCGAACCAGAAAGATGGGCCTTCAACGGCAAGTACCCTGACCAGGCCGTCACCATTGGCCCAACAATTGTTGATCCCACACGCACCTTACTCAAGCGCTTATTACAAAAAAACGCTGACATCTTCGCGTGGACACCAGCTGACATGACTGGTGTACCCCGAAGTAAGGCAGAGCATAAGCTCAAATGCGATCCGGCTGTTACGCCGATCGTACAAAAGCGCAGAGTAATGGGGCCAGAACAAACTAACGCGTGTAGAACCCAAGTCAAGGAACTCCTTGACGCAGGCATCGTACGCGTTAGTAGATATCAAACTTGGGTTGCAAATCCCGTTATGGTACCGAAGAATAACAAACAATGGCGCATGTGCATAGATTTCAAGGACTTGAACAAAGCATGCCCCAAAGATTGTTATCCGTTACCCGAAATTGATCTTAAGGTGGATTCGTTGGCACCGTTCCGCCTTAAATGCTTCCTGGACGCGTATAAGGGGTACCACCAAATACACATGGCCGTTGATGATCAGGACAAAACCGCTTTTCGGATGCCCGATGGCACATTTTGTTACCAAATGATGCCATTCGGACTTAAGAATGCCGGGTCCACATACCAACGCCTGATGGACAACCAGTTTCATGCCCAAATTGGGAGGAACTTGGAAGTCTACATGGATGACTTGGTCATCAAAAGCCCTGACCCAGATGCGATGTTGAAAGACATCGAAAAGACTTTCAACACGCTCAGGAAGATAAACATGAAGCTCAACCCGAGCAAGTGTGCCTTTGGAATGGAAGAAGGGAAGTTCTTGGGGGTCATCGTCACTAAAGATGGCTTCAGAGCGAACCCTGAGAAGGTCGAAGCCATTATCAAAATGGAATCACCTACTACCATCAAACAGGCTCAGACACTGAATGGACGACTAGTGGCACTTAATCGCTTTTTGGCGAACCACGCGGATAAGTCGTTTCCCTTCGTGTCAACATTGAGAAACTGTTTAAAGAAAACGCACTTCCGCTGGACACCAGAAGCGGAAGCAGCTTTTCAGGAGATTCGGTCACGCTTGATCGAACTCCCAACGCTGACAGCACCAAAAGCGGGAGAGGAGTTAATCCTATACCTTTCCGCAACTGATAGAGCAACCGGGGCAGTCCTGCTAGTAGAACGAAAAGGCATCCAGATGCCAATCTATTATGTCAGCCGTATCCTAACAGACGTAGAAACCCGGTACTCTACCCTCGAAAAATTAGTCTTAGCACTTATACACGCTTCACGCAGGTTAAGACGATATTTCCAGGGTCACCCAATCACCATTCTCTCCAACTTCAAACTTGCAAACGTTCTAGGCAAACCCGAGTTATCGGGACGCCTAGCCAAATGGGCAATTGAGTTGGGGGAATACGCGATAAAGTATAAGCCAAGGCCAGCCATAAAAGGCCAGGTTCTGGCCGACTTTATTGCAGAAGTGCCTGTATCGCGGGAAAAAGAGTGCCAGGAAGAGGCTCAACCCTCTCCAGCACAAGACATCAATGATGTCTGGCGACTCTACACTGATGGAGCAGCCAGTAACGAGGGTTCAGGCGCAGGGCTGAAACTAACCAACCCAGCAGGCCAAGAATACACTTACGCTATTCGACTGGATTTTCCAAGTACAAATAACGAAGCCGAGTATGAGGCATTCCTGGCTGGGCTGAGAATTGCGCGTAAGATGGGAGTGAAAAACTTGGAAGCCCACGTAGATTCCATGTTAGTAGCCAATCAAATCAACGGGACGTACACGGCCGTGAACGACACAATGGCCCTGTACCTCGCACAAGCAAAATCCCTTATGCGCGATTTCAACGACTGCAAAGTCATACACGTCAAGCGAAGTGAAAACAAATCTGCGGATGCGTTAAGCAAGCTTGCATCATTAGCCTTCACCCACTTAGGAAAGGATATCCGCATTGAACTCCTCGAGACACCTTCGGTCCCGCACAAGGAAATTTGTGTCATCCAAACCGGCACAGAAACGTGGATGACACCAATAATAAAATACCTTGCGGCAGGTACACTGCCAGAGTCAAAAGCACAGGCAAGAAAACTACGCTGTAAAGCACTGAATTATCAACTCATCGATGACATTCTTTACAGGCGTAACTTTCTTGGCCCACTCTTGAGATGCGTGGACAACCAAGATGCTGACTACCTCCTAAGGGAAGTACACGAAGGCATCTGTGGAATACACGCAGGTCCCCGCGCTGTTGTAGCTAAGCTAAACAACGCGGGATACTTTTGGCCGGGGATGCATACGGATGCGCTGGCATACATCAGAAAATGTAGGTCTTGCCAGCTCTACGCACCCAACACGCACCGCCCGAAGAATGAACTTGTTCCAGTCACCTCTTCATGGCCATTTCAGAAGTGGGCCATCGATGTGACAGGCCCATTTCCTACAGCAGCAGGAAATGTTCAGTTCCTAGTGGTAGCCATCGACTACTTCACCAAGTGGATAGAAGCAAAACCCTTAGCCCAAACAACCGCGAAACATATCAAAAAATTTATTTGGGAATTTATTATTTGTCGTTTTGGACTTCCACAGAATTTGGTGAGCGATAACGGCACCAACTTTGCTGACAAGAAGCTACAACAGTGGCTGAAAGAACTTCAAATCACCCATACCTTTACCTCAGTGGCACACCCGCAAGGTAATGGTGAGGTGGAAAGAGCAAATAAGAGCATCGTCGAAGGCATAAAGAAAAGACTCTTGGAACACATATCCGGCTGGGTGGACGAGCTTCCGCACGTCCTTTGGGCAAACAGAACGCTGAAGAAGGCCAGTAGGGGAGAAACCCCGTTCAGTCTCACTTATGGCACTGAAGCCATGGTCCCGGTCGAAATTGGTTTAGCCTCACCAAGGGTCTTGATTCAGCCAGAAGACAATGATGCGGAAAGACGGTTGGACCTTATGCTAACCGAGGAACGCAGAGACTTAGCCGCAGTGCGTGAAGAGAACTACAAGCGACAGATGCAAAAGTACTACAACACGCGGGTAAAACTCTGCAACTTCAATGTAGGAGACTACATACTGCGTAACAACGAGGCTTCGAACCAAGAACGCCCAGGAAAGCTGGCCCCGGTCTGGGAAGGGCCATACATTATCAAAGAAGTCCTGGGAAAGGGCGCCTACCGGCTCGAAAGGCTCGATGGCACTCCCATCCCAAGAACATGGAATGGAGCTCAATTACGCAAATGTTATATGTAGATCAATTCCAAATTTGTAAAGAAAAGGCCTAGAGCCACTTCTAATGGAAATGATTCTCCTTTCACAATGTATTGATAGCCTTACCTTTATACTTATGAACTTCCCACAATGGTGCCGGTATTCACCGCATAAATGGGGGAGAAGTAAGTCGTTACGTGTGGAAGGCGGCAAAACCCGCATAAACACAACGCTAAAAATAAGGAAAACCTACACGCAGGTCAGATATAAGTAAAGTTTAGCCATCCTTGTAAGTGCAAGTGACGGTCTTACCCGCACAATCACGAACAAGGAAGCAAAACTTCAACCTATCATCTACCACGTTCAAAGGTTAACTTATTCTGAACACTTAGAAAATTTCAAAGGAAAAGATGAGGAAAACTTCCACGCAGGTCAGATATAAGTAAAGTTAAGCCATCCTACTAAGTGTAAGTGACGGTCATACCCGCACAATCATGAAAGAGGAAGCGAAACAAACTTATAATTTACCATGTTAAAAAGTTAACTTATCTAAGTACTAAAGAAATTGCTAAGTTAGATCGAAACATGCGTAAAATAAACAAGGCAAAGAACTAACACAATCTTTATTTCATCAAAATTCAAATATTACAAAGAGCTATACAAAATCAAAAATCTACGCTAATGGTGGAAAGGGATCTTCAGAATCAAGCTTCAGGACCACTTCCACTTGGACCCGCTCCATCAGTAGAGCGTGGTGGTTCAAGGAAAGCTTTAAGGATAGCTAGCCCATCATCAGCAGCAGCGACTTCGTTCACCTTCTCCACCACCGGATGCGGGAAGGCGGCATACTGATTCACTGCTTGGTCGTAAACAGCTTCAGTATCAACATTGTACAAAGGGAAGTTGGAAGGCGGGATGCCTTTCTCAACGAACCCTAGACCAAGCAGGAAGCCGGCCTTTTCCCCATCCTCATGAGAAGCGTTGAGGGCTGCGCTCATAGCATCGTCATAAGACGTCTCTGAGAAGACCTGATGCACAACCTACAAGAAAATATACAAGTGTCAGAACCCTTTCTATTTACAAAGAAAAGCGTAAAGACATGAAAAGCTTACCTGAGACAACGCTTCTCGAAGAAGCCATTCCTTGGCAACCAGAGCTTCTTGGAGGGCGGCTTGAGCTTGGGTACAGGCGCGTTCAGCTTCACTTTTATTAAGGTTGGCAAGCAACACTTCCTTTGCAGCAGCCTCTTCGACGCCCTTTAGCTTCCGCTCAGTATGGTCAAGCACCCCCCTTTGGTCCAAGATCTTCTGGAGCTTTTTGGCGTCTTCCATCGCCAAGGCATCATGAGCCTACTGGAGAGCCTCTAATTTGGCTTTAAGCTCTTCATTCTCCACGCGTAGAGGCTCAGCAACGGCTTCAGCCTTGGTGGCCCTCTCGGTTGCGTTCCTTGCAGTTTCCTTAGCCACCCGAAGCTGTTCATTAACAGCTTGGGCAGCCTTGGAACGGGCCTCGAGTCGAGCCTGAACTTCAACCTCGAGGGCCTTGAAGGCCTTCTCCTTTTCCGCAGCCACTGCGGAAAGCCTTTGGTTCTCCTCCCGGACAGCCCGCGCCTGAGCCACTTCTTTAAGGCGAGCTGCTTTTAACTTGTCGTTTTCACGAAAAAGCAGCTCGACGCGCGGCTGCATCCGGGCCAGGAGAACCCGAAGCTCATTGGTTAGCCTACACTCCTGGTAGCTAGCCATGGCTTCCCCCAACGCACCACTGGGAGCAGCGTGACGAGCCCATTCCACGCACTCCACAGGGGTGCGAAGGGTTGTTCCTCGGCGAATGTTCCATCGTGGAACATACACTTCATTGGAATCCGACACTGCAAAAAACATAAAGCAGTTAGGAAAAAATGATAAAGAAAAAATATATATAAAATGGGCCAAAAGAACCCTACGCACCTGTAGGGTCAATTACAGGCCGATAGCCGCCAAACCCATCACCTGAACCCAAGAGAAATCCATCCAAGAGGTCAGGCAGATGGGAAGGAGGCAGAGGTTGGCGCAAAGCCCCATGCATACCTGACGGATCGGCCGTCGTTGCCGATGACGGAGGCATGGTAGAAGCCGCCGCGGTCGCCGCCGCGGAATCCGCAGCAAAAGTAACCGCCGGCTCGGTGAAAGATGCGGTAAAAACAGCACTAACAGCCGGCGGTGACGTCATCACAGCTGGAACAGTCGGCTCAAAGGAGTGAGCAACTGAACCAGCGGAAGCAGGCGCAGGCGCCTGGGTCGTCGCCTCAGGTAGGCTGACCAAACCTACCGTCATTGGCGGAGAGGTACTCCTCTGCGCTCCACCCTGGAATGCGTCAACATCCACGCCTTCACATGTTAAAGGATATATATTAAGCTATGAAGATAAAAGCTAAAGGAAGTTGTACTTACGGGTTTTCTTGAGCCTAAAGGTACGGAGAGGCGGGGACGAACCCGATGGAGCCGGCCTCTTGGTGCCGCTCACCGTCGTCTTCTTGGGCTCTCCGGAGGTGACAGTCGCAGCCTCCGGAGCGGTGGTCTTATCACCACCGGGATTCCCCCCACCTCTTCGCTCTCGGTCTCCGAATCAGACCGAGGCGCCGGATCGGCAGTGGAGGCCACCTTCTCCTTCCCCTTCCCGCCGGCAGCCTTCTTCTTCCGCACCAACGGAGGACCATCTGCGGATTCCTCATCAGAACATACGATTAAAGGAATTCCAGCAGAGGTTTCAACATTGAGGGGTCGAGGGTCGAATAGCGCCTTACCTGGCCGCCTGGCGCTAAGGATCTCGTGGCCTAGCGGATAGACCTCCACGAACCGATCCGCAGTTTGTTCTAGGATGGGCAACTCGTTCTCGTCTAGAGCGTGAGTACCCATCCGAGCGGGACCGTCAGCCTCCCGCGGGTTCAGGAGCGACTGCAAGTCGTTCCCCTCTGAAATAAACAGGAAAAAAGTTAGGGAAGAAATTCAGAATCAACAAAAAGAAACAAAGCATACCGTAAGGGACAGAGTTCGAACCGTATTCGAGGACGATCGGAATCTTTCGCGCATCCGCCTCCTTCCACACCCGGCTCATCCCCAACATCACCATCCCGGACTCTGCAAACCGGTAAACCGGAGATTGGACTCGGGATATCTTCGAAAACCATTCCGCCTCCTCGTAGTTGGAGGCGTGAAGGCTGGGAAGTGCTTGCCCGTTCTTGAATTTCATGGCAAGGAGGATGGCGCGAGCGGATATGAAGAAGAACTCCCGCTTCCACGAGCGAAGACTGCGCTCGGTTGCGCAGATCTTCAAACCCTTAATCCGGGTTATCAATGTATACCACCCCTGGATGCACCACCAAGTGTAGAAGGTCATCAGGCGGTCAACATAGGGCTCAATGCCCAGAATCCGGCACACCCACTCGAAGTGCCGAATCTTGGCAATCGCCATCGGGTGCACCTCGGTCAGGTGCACACCGTGCCTCTCAAGGACACGGTAAACAAACTTTGTCAAGGGGAACCTAAGATTCCCATAAACAAAGAATGCAGCATAAACCCCGATCTTGCCTCTGGGGGCATCATACACCGTCTGGTGGGGTTCAGGAAACTCAGGCTCGAGAGACTCGAGCATGAACTTCCTGACGATGTACTGATACAGATCGCCAGGCAGAGCACACTGGCACTCGCCAGCAGTACTCTTGTCATCGGCTGTAGATTCAAGATCACGAGACGACATCTTGCAAAAAGAAAGAAGAAAACGATTTCAAGAGAATGCTCGACTGAAAGATGAGTATTCGCCAGAAATCGTTCTTAAGATGAAGAGAAGAGTGAAAGTGTGGATTACAAAGAACCCTCTCCCCCTTTATATACTAATCGCAATTAATGCGATGCATTTAATGCGGAAGAGAGAGAAATCGAAGGTGCAATGAAACTATGACGCGTGGCAAAGAGCAAGCTGGCAACAGCTGTTGACAGGACGCATACCATTAATTTCGCGGCCACGCGCCCGAAAAATCATGCCCACGCGCCTGAAAAAGCGTCTGGAATGACCATGTACTGTCACGTCACCATAACTTCCTGCACGTCCTGACACAGTCAGAAGAAACCGTCGCACGACGTTTCAGAGGTTTGGACTGTTCTTATCCTTTCACCAACTCTTCGAATTTCAAAAAAATTCAAAAAAAAAAAAAAAAAAAAAAGATTCAAAAGTAGGCGGGAAAATACCCCTTACCTTGGTAACCAAGTAACCATAAGACGGGTGCGGGTACAGTGTCAAGGCAAAACCCTTCACATACTTAGCACCCGCAGGGAATTGACACCAGGAATACCTTGGGAATAAAGTAACCGTAAGACGAGTGCGGGTACAGTGTCAAGGCAAAACCCTTCACATACTTAGCACTCTGCAGGGAATTCAAACCAAGAAGGATCTTCTGGGCCATGCTTGCGGAAACGGGAATAACATCCCCGCATGACGGGAACGTCGAGAACTATATTGTTTGAAACTCCAAGATGGAATTGGTGGTTTTTAGCATAATTGATCACTATGTTGAAAACTAACAAAACCCCATGGAGAATCCACACAAGTGGGACTCAACGCTCCTGACTTGCGAGAAGGTTACAAACCTACCCGCTTCATACCCTAAGATCAAGCAGAAAAGTCGGGAATTTCTGCGTGACATCAGGAAAACCGCGGGGAGAATCACCACGGAAAACCTAAAAACTAAACCCTTTTCAAAACCCCTTGCTAAGTCCAAAAGTTCACCTCACTTATTAATAATTCATGAGAAGAACATTGGACTGGGGGGACTTGAAGAGGTAGGTCCCAGCAGAGCCCAGTTGGACCCGCAAGACTCACATTGAACAGGGACGTCTGCGCAACGACCAACTGCTCCAGCAGGACCCACCATGCTCAGAGAACCTTACGCGCAGTACGCCAGCTGTACCCGCAGGGAAAGCCTCCCAATGGTGAAGTACCCCGCCTGTTCCCGCAGCTGCGGATACAAGCCATCAGGGAAGGCTACCCGCACTAACAGCAAGGCTACACGCACAAGGCATTACCTACTTCAGTAGTCACATGAAGGAATGAGCAAGGCAGGAATACTCCCGCCTAAGTGAGCCAGTCCGTATGCTTCTGGAAGATCTTTCGTACTATACCTACTAAGGTATGGGCGGAACAGACAATTTGACCAGAACAGCCCATGAACCAATCACAGGGTGACAGCTCACCGACAACAATACGAGGAGGAGCACCCTCTAGTACTGTTTGTCACTATTAGCCGCTGCCTACTCACCAACCCTTACGATGGGACGTGCGCAGCCTACAGTTGGTGGAACAGTGCGTAGCCGGCAGTAAAGGAACAGTGTACAGCCGACCTTTACTGCTGGCCGTAGCCTATTCACCAACCAGCATGGCCTGTGCGTAGTCCACTGTTGGTGGAACAGGAGTACTATTCAGCCGGCTGCACCTCCTTGGAAACCTACCTTCGGCTATAAATACTCCAACACCTTGGAATGGTATGATCATCTGATATCTCAATCTTATCTAGCAATCTCTTAATATACACTTATATTCAGAGCAATCTAGTCTGATTCTCACGCCGGAGGGTGGTCACAAGGAGGAACCCCCCCTTCTCAGTGACGAGCTTACGGTGTCTGTTTTGCAGGTCCCCTGAAGAACAACCTTCTCTGCTAGACCTCATCCTCGTGGGAAACATTAATTAACCCCCAGATTATCTATAATCTGCCCAGGGTTCACTTAGTGTTTCTTCACCAAATTAACAAGTTAGTTAGTTAGTTATCATAGGGTAAAATGGTCATTTTCCTCCCAAACCTTAAATCTTAATTATTTAACACCTTTTCATCTTAAGTATGACTGTTTTTTGTATTAATAAAACTAATTAGCAAAACATAAGGTGACTATATTTTCTTTTTATTTGGAGTTTGGCAAGTAAAGTTTCGGTTTTTTTGTTAGGTAATTCGTCCTCAACGTTCGAAGTTGAGTGACTCGCGTTTAAATTTGTTAAAACCCGACATGACAGCCTGTTGGATTTTTGCTTTTAGAATTGCTGGCGTGGACTATGAATTGTATTTGAATTGAAAACATACAAATTTGAATGCAGTGGTATTCTTAACTTGGCTGCCAAACAGCTAGGAGGCTACTGCTAGAATGGCGCGTGCAAGTCCTCAAGATTACTGCTTTCTGCTTTGCTTGATTACACTACAAGTCATAGGCAGGTACTTTCTTATGACTATTTTTTCCAACGTTAATCTCTAATGACACATACACGGTTTCTTATTTTTCTTGTTTTTATGGTGTAAACGTTACAGGGCGTATGGAAACATTTTGAATGTTGGAGAGGAACTTAAAAAGGAAACTATGCCTTTACAAAGCGGGTCCCGAATCTACCAACTACAAGGGCTAAGACCGAAGACGTGGTATGAAGTCAAGATATCATATCCTGCTTCTGTAGGTACAATAAACATCATTTTTTTTATGTATGTGTGCACATTGTAATTAGACTAATCTTAATATATGTTATACCAGATACCCGCTAGCTTTTCATTACAACTGAAGAGAGGACACCCGGATTTATTGCTAAAGCATCATAGAAAATTACTCAACACTGAAAAGTTGATTTTCAAGAATGATGATGCAGACTTGCAAAATGACCAGGTTTGAGGTTTGACTAGCTTTAATTTTTTTATTGCTTTTAAAGCTAGTGATTTCAAATCGTTAACTTGAAAATAGGTTGATGCAGGCTCAATTTTCTCTCTAGCGGGTCGAATGTGGGTCAAATATTAAAATTAAAACCTTATCTAAAATTGATACGTAGGCATGTAAACAAAACGAATGAACATGAACAGTTAAACGAACAGGGTTTTGTTGTTCGTGTTCGTTTGTTTGTTTGCTAATAGTATAAATGAATGGTTCATGAACGTAAACGAACAAACATAACTGAACACAGATGAATGAACTTAATCGAGCTAAAACCAACTAAAAGTAGTCATGAACAACAATATATTGGGCCTAAAAAATTTAAATGAACAAATTAATGAACTTACATAAACTTAAACTAACTAACTAACTCAAATGAATGAACACAAACTAATCTAAATGAAAGAGTTTTCACGAACGTAAGTGAACAAACGAGACATGTGCTTATGTTCCTTCGTTTAACTAAATGAACAAAAATGATTTAATTAGGTTTGTTCGTTTATTAAATAAACGGACATAACAAACTACCTGCCGAACAGTTAACGAACGGTTTACGAAACGTTTGGTTTGTTTACAACCCATAGATACAGGTCAAATGAGTTAAGAGTTGAATGAAAGTGTTATATTCAACTTCTTAAGTTGATTTTAGTTAAATTAAACTTAGTTTTTAGTATAATTTTTATAATTATTTTATACATTAGTATTTATAACTAAAAATGGGAAAAGTGTTAGCGGGTTAACACACTCGACCTGTTATCCAACCAGCCCATTTTGGCACATCTAATGCTTGTTTTTGAAAAAGTAATGATTATGATTTTTTGTTCTAGAGTGAAACATATGTCGTGTTGACCGTTGACCCTGAAGGGGTGGTTGCAATACCTAATGGAAAGGAGAGGGAAATGGTCATTTATAACATAGGTAACTTTGATCTTATTTACTGATATATTGACCATATTGCACCTTGTTTTATCCCTGCTCAATGTTTTTTGGTTATTTTGATGGCAGTTTGTGATGAACTAGTGTTAGGTATCCCGCATGAAGCCTGGTGGGTTGTGATCCTGGCCGTTGTTTGTTTGGGTGTGGCATTTGTCGCCCCTTCATTTCTGCCATCGGTTATTATAAGTACAGATGGAACACGCGGTCGGGGAGTTACTTTCAAGAATTCTTGACTTGATGATCTTTTTAAGTTGTTTTTGAATCTTTTAATACGATTAGTTAAGAAGAAGCATTACATTAAGAATTCTTAAGTTGGTGATCTTGTTAAATTATATTTGAATCTTTTGATTTAAAAAGAAAGCCTTATATATTGTTTGTGTAACTTCTTGAGGTGATTGTCCTATGATTTATTATTATTATTAGGAAAATTGGATTTTAATAATCCAAACTATTAACCATTGGCCACCAATAATCCCAATGCCTTGTCTTTCCGACAAGAATCTGGGAAGCAACACAAAACATGATGAAGAGATAGAGAGATCTGAGCGGTGGTGAGGTGTAAATCTCGAACATAGCCGTCGAGAGAGAGACAAAAATAAGGGTGCTTGTATTTATTCTGGTGGTGGTGCTCATACCTTCACTCGTTGGAAAATCACTTGCCTGAAAATACTCGCCGGAAAAGGAGCTGGGTAGAAGAGGAAGAGTGGTGGTGGCTTGCTTGTGTTTATTTTGAGCCCGCTCCCCTCTAGTTTATGAATTTTTGTATACATATTGAGTCTGCCCCCCTCAACGTGTATGTCCAAGCTTCGTCGCTGTTTCAAATTATCCACCAATATCTGAATATAATACCTTCCACCACTTGCTTTTTGATTTTGGGAAGATTACGTGAACTGATTCAAGTCGTCATACCCTTTGGCTTCACAACCAGATCATGATTGGTCTCCAAGCTCACATAGCAGTGTGACACATACCAAAAAGATGATCCACTTTTTCAATTCCGGGAGCACAAAACATGCACATGATGAAAGGAACATCGAAGCCTTTATTACAAAGGTTAACCCATGTCACTAGTCTATCAACAAAAAATTCTCTATGTTGATCTTTATAGGTGTACCTTTGTTCCAACGTGTCGGATAAGAAGAAAGATTTTCTTTTCAATAGCTTTCCTTACTATAGGCTATATAAAAAAACCGGAAAAATAGTGAGTTTGGGCGTACCCGGTGGGTTGTGAGTGCCTCCGCCACTAATATAGATCCTTGCCATAATGCACGGCGGACTAGCGACTACTTTATAAGTAAATATAAAATTTTGACAAAAGTAAATCAGTTCTAATAATATATATATTTTTAGGGAAATTCCTAATATGTCCTCTTTTTAAAGAGAAATCCCCCCCCCCCACCCACCAATTTCAAATTCCATCTTTGTTCAACACAAACCTGTCGACGCCACCGTGTTTGAAATTCGAGTTGACACGTTTGTGATCTAATCAGATCATGCCACGTGGCCTAAAACATGTCATCTCCAGCATGTTTCAAAATGTAACTAGTTGTCACCGACATGTTTCGAAACGTGACACATGTTTCTAATTATATTTATGAATATCGACAAAAATACATGGATGATTAAAAGTTTAAAGAACATTCACATTCTTTCCTTTATCTTCAAAACTAAAATTACAATAGAAATAGTATATTTTCTCTATTCTTTTTAATTAAATAGTATTTTTTTATATCTTTATCATTACGTTGTCTGTTTCCTAACTCACAACTATAAAAATTTTATAGAGTGAAACATGTGCTTTTAAAATATACTATAAAACCGAGTGTTACAAAAAATATGGATGCCATTATACATATGTGGAATCCTCTCATAACAAAACATAAAAGCATCTTAGAACCATTTCTTCCCCACGTTGGTCGTCAATGTGCAGTGCTAACAGTCTAACACCCATGAAGGCACAAATATGTGTGGTCCAAACCCATTTCACATTTCATTTAATATATTGGTTAAGTAATTCCATCCATAACATTTGTTTTTTTAGGTTGGTTAGTCATTATCATTTCGTTTACGTGGCAATAATGTGACACTACTTTCAATTAACCAACATTCATCCACAACACTTAGTCTACAAATCATCATATTTTCTCTCTCTTCACCTCATAAAGTAGCCGTTTTAAAAACCAAATCATTGTTTTTGTACTCGCTTTATGAATTTAATAATAATGATAATATATAATAAAAAAAACTAATGTTCATTGTTCAACTTATATTAGCTGGTGGTGAAGTGGTAAGGGAGATACTCGATGTTTAGGTTTGATTCTGTCCCCAACATTTAGTTTCAGAATCACCGGGGTAATGATGGGAGACTAGGCGAGTAGGTGGTGTTCACTAGTTGGATCCTTGAACTGAACATGTTTTATCTCACCACACTGCCGAGCATTCGGGCGAGTGTTCATGGGTGTTGGTCTTAGGTGAGGGTTTTCCCCGAATCCAAAGACATGTGTATCCGATATAGGGATGATCTCGGTAATACCGTACCGAGATTGAAAATACCGATCCCAAAAATCATAAATTCTTGGTACCGGTACTGAAATATTCGGTTCGGTACCGGTACGGTACGATCCCGAAACTCAAAACTTTGGTAGGTATTTGGTATCGAATTTGCTCATCTCTATCCCGATATGATGAATTTAGCTAGTAACACATTTGAAAGATTCGTTGGTCCTTAAAGAAAAGGGATTACTCTATAGAATAGTAACCAAGTTTTGAAATTGTTACAATTAGGTTACTCATAAAAAGTTTTGTTCTAATCAGGTCATTAAAGTTTCATTTTTATTCTAATTCTATATTTTTACCTGGATAATATGTTATGTAGGTTTTTTTATTTATAAATAGTTTGACATTGCAAAAAAAATTAAAAATTGAGAAAATAATTTTTAAGTTGCGAAAAAATGCCAAAAAAAAACTGAAAAATTGCACAAAAATCTGATTTTTTTTCAATTTTTCACTTTTTTTTGCAATTTTTCACAGTTAATTTTTTTGGACATGTTAAATTATGTTTGATTACATTGTTATATTTTGTTTGGACATGTTAAATTATGATATATCTATTGTATATATGTTATTATTGTGTTGGTTTACTTGAGATGCCTTTGCATATAATAGAAATTTAAGGTATTTCAAACAATGTTGCTATAAAGATGCATTAAACTATAAATAATGGTTGCATTTGATGTAAAAAAAAGTTGCATTTTAGTGTAGCAAAGGTTGCATTTGAGCGTTAGAAAAGTTGCACTTAAAAGTAAAAAGTTGCATTAGGATACAAAAAAGGTTGCATAATAAAAAGGTTGCATTTGAGTAGTAAACGCAACACTTTTTAAAAGGGTTGCATTATCTAACAATAAGGTTGCATTAGGTCTAATGCAACTTCACGATGCAGCCTTTGATAAAAGGATGCATTAGGCCTAATGCAACCTTTTCAAGGCCTACTGCAACATTTTACCAGGGTTGCAATAGCTTCATTTTCTTGTAGTGATAGTATAAATGAGAACCTAAACGAACGACACATAACTGAACATAGATGAAGGAACATAATTGAGCTAGAATCAGGATCTAAAGAATTTAAATGAACATATTAATGAACTTACACAATCGTAAACTAACAAACATAAATGAACTTAAATGAAGAACATAAACTAATTAAATGAACGAATGTTCATGAATATAAGTTAACAAACAAGACATGTGTTTATTGTGACATTCGTCAATTTTGGGTCACTTTTGTAATGTAAACCTGACCCGTTTGTAACCCGAACATTTCAAATATATAAAATATTGGATTTTGTCATTTAGAATATATAAAATATTGGATTTTTATATTATGCATTGTTTGACCATTTAAACATACCCATTTTCATGCAAACCATAAAAGAATCTTTATACCCAACCCTTCACTCCTTCCCTATATATACACACCAATCTTCTTCATTTTACTCTTGCTACATCTCCAAATTCTCTCTCAAACTCCTTAGATTCAACATTGTTATTTTTATAGTGTTCTTGAAGGTTTGACTTCCAAATATCAAACCGAGTTTAATCTTTCATTATAATTATCTTATATTATCTTATTAATACTTGAATATGGTGGTACAACATATATATAATACACACCCCTTGTACCTTTGGTAGTTACTTCTCCGACTCCGGTTGGTTAAGTTTCAGACCTCGTAAGGCAATGCTTCATGGAGGACTTCGTGTTCTTGATATATATACACACACATAACTTGTTGCACATATTAATCTTGTTCAACTTATGCTCTTTTTTTAGTTTGTTTTTCATATTTATGAAGTTCCATGGTGGAGGTTTGTAGAGACTAACCTCGGTTTAACCGTAAATAGTCTAAATCGTGAACCGAACTTGTTACTAGTTTTGATAAATAATTGTTTTAAACATGCTTTATGTTAGATTTTAAGTTTCTAAATTCATTTATACAAGTTCTTGGTTATTTGGGCATGTGGAGACTATCAAAGAACGTATTGTGAGATGGAAACCGAACCAATCCGATTTTTACTCGCTTAAGACACACAAGTGTGTTTTTAGCTATCAAGACTTGTATATTTCTTTCAAAATAGTTTACAAACTGATTTTATATATTTTCTTAAGTACTTGGAATGTTGGATCCAACTTGATCTTATAACATAGTTTGGACTGACAAAACCGAACACTCGCTTAACGTACGTTGTTAGTTCTAAAACAATAGATCTACATACTTGGTTAAGTCTTATAAAGTTTTATTGAGTTATCTCATAACATTCATTATTTTGGAAAGTTGACTTTGGGTTTGACCAATTATCAAGACCCGAACCAACAACCCGAACACTCGTTAAAAACCCGTTTTAGTATCTTTGTCCCAAAGGAACTTGCATTTAGCATTTTCTCACCTTATTACTTAACATAAGTTAAGTAAATATTAAGGTTAGATAATTTAACCCGGGTTCGAGCAAACTTACATTTTTAAAGGGTTATTATTATAAATTCTTAAATAGTTACTTTATAAACCTTGAACTTTAATTGTTTACTTTTTGCAACAATTATTTTACTTAAAGATCTTCAAGACAACCTTTCTAAATCCAAGACTTTCTTTTATTTAGGCTTCATACATTAACTCGTCGTTCCGGCAAATCTTCAAATTACCAACTTTTCAAGTTTATTACTTGAACGTGAGTACATTCATCCCCCGTTTTCTATCTTTTGTTTTGGGGGTGACATTTCATCTTATTTAACTAAATGTTTTATAGTTGGGTCTTAAACCACAAACGTTATTTGTATACCTTACTTAAATAATTGCTCGATTTGGTGTTCTATGATTATATGCCTATGTGTTTATCGCTTTTGGTTGGTTGATCTATAAAATCCTAGACTATTTGGAATCCCCTTATAGCAAGGTGTTGTTAACGTAATGCAATTAACGATAACTATAAAATCCTAGACTATTTGGCATCCCTTATGGTTAGGTGTCGCAAGCGTAATTCTATTAGCGATTTTATCCAAATTATTGTTTTTATTTATTGTTCGTATACAAGTTTTGTGGCATTTTTCTTACTATATACTTATATGTTCAAACTTATGAATTACTCACCAACCTTTGTGTTGACAAACTTTATTTTAAGAAATGTTATAGGTTTGCATCTAGGTTGATTTGGAGTTTGGAGGAGAAAACGTCACAAATACCGTTAGGATATTAGCAAAAATGAACAATATTTGATTTGCTATGTTTTGTTATATTTTGTTGTATTTGACTTATAAATATTTGGTTATGTGATATTTTCGATGTTGTGCAATGAAATGAGTTTGTTAAATATTGTCGCTTTAAATAATGTCATGCGCTTATGAGCAATCGTTACACTCGGTATATTCCGCCGCCTTTGGTCAGGGTGTGACATTTATGTTCATTCGTTTAACTAAATGAACAAAAAATTGTTTTTTAGGTTTGTTCGTCACCAAAATAATTAACGAACGGTTTACTGAGTTTGTTTACAGGCCTATTGATAACTGTCAAATGAGTTGTCAAAAGTGTTAAAACTTTTTAATTTGATTTTAGTTTAAATAACATATATATTCAGTAACATTTTATAACTAGTACTTTACCCATCCGGTGGACGGGAAGAATAACGTGGGAATGTAGTGACTACGTTAATTGTAATAAAGTTGTCAATTTAAAAATGTCTAAAATCGAGAATTCAAGATATGTGAACCATTTTTTTTAAGTAATTTCTTATATACATTATAAAACAAAAACATTTGTGTAAACAATGTAACCTAGCACACATATAAATCAATAAGTTTACAGAGTAATAAAAAAATTAAAATTATATTAAATTAAGAGTTGTAAACTTATAAAGTAATAAAAGATCACATATGGTGTATTAGTTGATGTAATAGTGCTCCTTAACTATGTCTCCAATGTCACAAACATAAATTCAAACCTGTGACAAGAGTTCAAAGTTAAAATAATGTAATTGGCAGGTCACAGGATCAAAACTTGTTTACATTAACTTTGGCCATTTAAAAGAAGTACTAGTTTGGTCAGGGGCGGACCTATGCTTAGGCTACAGGGTCGCCCGACCCCTATGAAAAAAAAAGTTCAGTGTTATATATATGATAAAATTCTGACCGACCCTTGTAAAATTTGGAATCCAACCTCTGTGAAATAATAAAATAAGAAGAAAGAAAGATGGCCTGAGAAAAAATGGAGTGAAAAGATTTTTCACGACCAACCTGTAAATTTTTCCGACCAATAAAATGGTTTTGGAGAAGATGACTAGGTTTTGCAATTTTTATTTTCTATGTTATTGTAGACTAGTGGCATTCAGGGCCGGCTATAAGGGAGGGCCGGGTGGTCAACGGACCCCGGCCTGACACCCCGATAGGCCCGGATTTTTTTTAAATTATATATATATATATATATATATATATATATATATATTATGAAAAACAATATGTCTATATAATGTTTAAACTTAATTACATAACAACTAATTTGGTTTGGTGGTAAAGGGATATGACTTTCAACCAAAAGGTTGTGGGTTCTAACCTCACTTGAAATATTTTAACCATATTTAAAAAAAAATGTTTTTTACACAATCAATTCATAAGACCCAAAAAATTAAGACTCATTTAAAACTTAAATTGTTTAATCCCAATAAAATACCCATTTTTAATAAGGCCCAAAAATATTTTTAACTTCGACCCAAAATTTTTTAACCATTCTTGAAGCCAGGCCTGATGGTATTTTTGTAATAAACACAACCATTAAAAAGTCTTTGTTAAAAAGCATTAAAAGTGTCTCACATTAGTAATCTTTTTTCATAAACTTAGATTCAATTAATGATAAAAATAGAATAAAGAAAAACCTTCAATATTTTTTTCTTTTGAAAGTCACCTTTTAATCTTTTTTTTTTAATTTTTTTTAATTTTTGCTATTAGATGGATGATGAGAAGTTAAAACTATATTTTTATTTATTTAATTGAGAAAAACTTGTTTAAAAATATAAAACTATGTTACGGTTATATTTACGTATTAAACAACTTTATATATAAATATATAGTATTTTAGTTATGCTTTAAAATTTTAATGACGTTTCACATACTTTTTCATATGATATTTTTTTTATTATCTTTTTGGTATGACCCGACTAGAACGACGGAATTGGATAAAAAAATATTTAATACCGATTTGACCCAACCGACCCGAACCGAGAAAAAATATATAATGATTCGTAACTGAGTACCAACAAAAAAAAAGTCCGACCACTGTAAGAAAATTTCCTGAATCCGCCACTGAGTTTGGTTCAGGTCAGAAAGGTTGAAACTGGACCATTAGTAACGGGATGGGTTGGGCGGGCCAGGTAAAAAGGAATAGCAAATAGGTCCGTTCCACAAGAAGATTTTCAGATCTATATGAAAATAGTCAAATTACATATTTTTATGGAAGAAGAAAAGAGAATGTAAGCAAGATAACCACTTACGGGTTCTATACCTGTGATCCCAAGAAGACAATGCGTTCACGAGGTAGCATGTTGGTGGTACGGATTTCTTCAAATGTAGGAATCCATGATGGAGCTGAAGCAAGTAATTGGAGGTGGGTACATCACATTTACTACGTAATTATGTATTCATATTTCTACACGTCTGTTGGCATTCTAAAAAAATAATATTTGATTTCATTCTATAAAGCTTTTCCTTTAGCATAGAGACTTCAACATCTATTATGAGCAATATGACTCATCAAAAGTTAAGTTTCATGATACAGTTATATCAAATTTGAAAATTTTGAAATAAGCATGGTATATACATGTTTTTTTGTGCTTTAAGGCTATAGGTAATAGGGCTTGGTTGAGTCCCAAGTGATCCAATTAAAACTCGACACGTAAGCGATGACATGGTCATGAATCAAGCCCCAGAGGATGTAGTGGTCCATGTGATCCGAGGCTTGATTGAATTTTTTTTTAACACAAAAATACTAAATAAAACAAAAACATATATACTTCTGCCCTCTCCAAACCACCACCGTCCACCCCTTCTTTCTCTCTACTCTCCAAAACCAGCACCATACCTTCACAACACAGAAACTCTCTCTCTCTCTCTCTCTCTACCTTCACAACCCAGAAACCACCACCATACCTTCTCACAAGTTCCTGCCAGTAGATCGGAACCAACTGCCACCAAACACCGCACCGCCACCATATACGTACAACAACTTTCTATCTATCTATCTCTCTCTCTCTCTCTCCAACGGCTTTTTTATCCACCAAATGCCCAACGGCTCTTTTGAGCCCCGCGGTCCGGCTCGCCCCTCCCTTCGCGCCCCCGCTCGCATGAGGGGTGGTAATGGTGTGCGAGAGCCATGTTTGCAGCCACCTGGACCCCCCCCCCCCCCCGGTCCGCGCCCCATTACCCCTACCCTAAGCTGGAAATCCTATAATGTATCCACAAAGTTGTAATCAAGCAAACAAATCATGAAAGAAATACCTGAAGGCATGTACGTAATGAGTACTTTCCAATACAATGGTACTTTGAAACGACCTCCATGAAGCATACGAGCGAGCTTATTTATGCTACTTTCCAATAGAACGGGCCAACCTTTTTAGTAACACTCCATTTGAATCAGTTTCATAGGCCGTGATGTATAATGATAACCCTAAAATAAAAAAAAAATAAAAAATAATATAATGTTAACTTTAAATGTTAAGACTTTATAAAAGTTTGAACATCTAACAAAGAAATACATGCTCATTAACAAATTTAAATATTAAAAAAAAGTATAGCAAAATGGACAAGTAAAGTGGGTTGGGTAACGATTCAAAACAGGTAATTTTGTACGGATTTAAACATGTCAGAGGATAAGGGTTTATCCGAATATATTTAATCGGTGTGCTAACTATTTTTCAAAAACTCATCATCATCATCGTACTCAGTATATCCCACCAATAGCAATGCTATGGTAGGGTCTGAGGAGGGTAAGATGTAGACAGCCTTACCTCTATCCCATAGGGATAGAGAGGCTGCTTCCGGTGAGACCCCCGACTCGATAGTAGTTTTGCATCAAGCCTTGGACATAAGGCACATAGCACTCAATCATCGGGACACCGGCTGATCGGTGCATGTGCCCTTGTCTTTCGGCTATCAACGCCACCACATGATGCCTGATTAACCTTCCGCCACTTTTAACGTTATTTTCACGAGATTAGTAAAATAACGTCAAAATTAGTGCAATTTTACTTTTGCCCACCCGAGGGTTCACACATATATACATTATATGCGCGCACCGCAAGTAGGGTTTATTTTTCAAAAACTATGTTCTTCAAACACATGTTCTCCGTGTTGTTCATCAAAATTCAAACCTGATTTAGCTATAAGACTAAACTTTTTTTTTTCAAAATAATTACTCGATGATTGCTACACCAAATTAAATTAAAGTGCGTAGCTTACGTGCATGCTCCCCACTGAACATACTATTATTAGTTTGTTTGAGATGTGCTACCTGCATTAGGAAATAAGTTGGTCAGAAAATGTTTCCCTTTTATTTATGTGATAAATACCATTTTTCTTTCAACTGATATTATGGTAATGTTGTTATAGCATCCTATTGACAGTGGCCCTCTATCTTAAATAGTCCAAGAATATCCCATCAAACTTGCTGCATAAAACCAAAATGAAAAGAATTAGCTAGCTCTCATCACTCTCTTAATTAGCCTAGAAATATAAACTGAACAAAATTTAGTTACATACAACGGTTAGCAAAATGATAAAATTAAGAAAACATAAAAGTTTATCCTAAAACTGAACAAAAATGTTCAAACAAAGCAATCATATGTCATCAGCTTACATCGGTCTTGTAGTATAGAGGTAGGGTACCAAAAAGACCAAAATACCCTTAAGTAATACCCGCGAGTTAACCAGAAGTCCCTCATAAGACACCCGCGGGACATATGAACCATCCGCATAATTCATTTAAGGAAGAAACACCCTCACAACACATGCGGAAGCACCCTAGCACCCTCAAAAGTCATCCGCAAGAAGGAATATCCCTCCGCGTAAATGACCACGAAGTAATGCTCCGGGACAGCTGTCAATAACTGATCACCTTCTAGAAGTGTGCCAAGAGGCTTTCTTGGGCAATACGTGATCCTTCGGCCAATCAGCCAGTGACACCTGGCAAGGCCGTTATAACCGTGCACATGGCCAATGATACCTGTTCAGCCTATAACAGAGTGACACGTGTCTAGGTGGTTATACATGCACATGCAACGCATAAACCGAACCTATCAAAAGAGGACACGTGTCCAGGTGGTTACGAGAGCATCTTCTGAAAAGGACAGCTGGCCCAATTACCTTCCCACACCCTTCGGCTATAAATACCCTCTCAATCATCATGAGGTATCCATTCACTCCTACTGTACTCTCTCAATTTACGTAAGTGCATTATCTTCATCAGTACTGTACTTATTCTCAATCCGGAGGGTGGTTACGAGAAGACCCCCCCTCTTGTCCTTCCCGTAACGAGCTCACGGTGTCTGTTTTGCCGGACTTCGTCACTGGACTTTAGGCAATTGGGTTCATATCGTGTTGGCAGTTAACCGTATCCTACTCTGTTGATTCATCGGATCCAGGACCCATTAGTGGGGATTGGATCCGTGTTTCTTCATTGGCGCCATCCGTGCTTGGTTAGAACAGTAATTCATTTTTGTTTTCGAGTTACCATATGAGCCAAATTCCTAAAGGGCCGACGGGGACCCTCGAACAGAATCCACGTGTTACCAACTTAGAAACGCGTGAAGGAGCAACGTCGTTGTTTGCTCAGAACCTCACTCCTGGTGAGCAGGATGATGTTGTGACACCCGGAGGTTTTACCTTGGGCGGTTCATCAACTCGAAGACATTTCACCCCACTGGCAGGCGATGTTCCAATGGGTACTAGAAATGTCATAACACCAGCTGGTGCTACTCCTAACGATTTAGGAGGAGTCACAGCTCCGAGA
Organism: Bidens hawaiensis; assembly: GCF_021521415.1. NCBI lineage: Eukaryota > Viridiplantae > Streptophyta > Magnoliopsida > Asterales > Asteraceae > Bidens > Bidens hawaiensis. The sequence goes on from NW_027505734.1 coordinate 105,648, forward strand.
GGTTCCAATTTGGGAGATCTTGGGCGAATTATGAGAGATAATCGCCGGACCTATTCAGAATTGGACCTTGAGGAAAACTCCGGTGATTCAGCTCTGGTGAGAACTCGTGCGGGAAGTCACATATCTGAAGGACTCTTGTCTCCAGATGAGTGGCTTCGTGTCCAGCAAGAAAGTTTGGCCGCTGAGTACGAACGAAGGGTACGAAACGAACGCTTTCAGGCTCGTACTCTGAATTATGACGATCCTCCTAGGAGATCTATTTTTCCTCCGATAAGAGGTAGCCATGTTCAGTACAGTCAGCAAAGGGAACAAAATTTAAGTGAAGCGCGAAGGTTGCGTCCTCTTCCTCGTATCAACATGCGCGTACCGTCCTACGAGGAAGAATTGGATGATTACGATTCAACATATCGCCCTGAGAACAGTTTCTACAGCGGGGACAGTCGACTCCCGTCTTATGGAGGGATTAGCCGTCCGCGCCCACCTGTCCGCAATGCGGAGTACTACAGCGACGCGGAGCACGATTTCTCAAAACCATATCGCCCAGAATGCTTCGCTGAGAAGTCAAAATTCATCGCAAGCATCGCGATAGCTCCATTCCCGATAAACGCAAAAATCCCAACTTCTATTGGGACATACAACGGGATGACGAACCCCAGTGATCACTTGCTGAGGTTCGAGCAGTTGGAGGAGTCAGTGGTTGGACCCTCCCATACTGGTGTCACATGTTCGCATTGACATTTACTGGAGCTATGCGATAATGGTTTGAAAAATTACCATGCGGACATATTAAGAACTGGAAGTACTTTGTAGCAAAGTTCTCTCGGCACTTTAGTCAGCAAAAGAAGCACACTCGTGATCCCTCTGAAATACTAGATGTCGAAAGGTGAAATAATGAATCCATTGAGGACTGCATTACTCATTTCAACAACGAGAGCCTTAACATTGGAGGGGTTAGTGAAGATATGTTGCGGGGAGCTTTCCACAAGAATGTCCGCAGCGAGGCTCTAATCCGCACACTGACCGGAAAAGATGGAATGCCCGAATCATGGGATGAAATCATTACAGCGGCTAAGTTGTTCGCAAGAACTGAAAAAACACTGGGGTCCAGCAGCCAAAAGCAATTACCAAGGGTCGAGTTCCAGACTCCAAGACCAAATAAACAAGCTAAAGGTACAATCTGGTCAAGGCTGCAACTGACCCTGAACAACCAAAGCAGTTTGACGCAAGATCATTGATTGGCAATAAGAACAAGCGTAACTTTCCGGCACGATCTTCCAACAGCAGTTGGACTCAGTTGTCAAAAACCCCTTCAGAGATCCTCACAACTGAGAATTTGACCTTCCGCAAGCCTCAACCGTTACCGAGGAAATCATTCCTCGACAACAAGAAACATTGCACATACCACAATGATGTAGGGCACAATACAAACGAGTGTGTAGCCTTACGAAATGAAATAGAGGCGGCTGTAAAGAACGGGAAGTTGGATCATTTGGTCAAAGGTATACGCCAGGGCCTGGTAAACCCCCCGCAAAGGATAACCAGGGCCCGGCAAAAAAGCAAATAAAAGATCTGAACGTCCACATTATTCAGGGAGGGCAACAAATCAGTGGTAAGAGGAGAGAATTTGCGGATGAAGAATGGAAGAATGAGCCGGTCATTTTTCCACGTATCAGAGGAGGATCGTGCAACAAGAATCCTCTGATAATCACGGCTCTCTTCGGTCACTATCGGTCGCAGTATGTGTTCTTCGACACTGGTAGTACATCTGACATTATGTACGAACAGTGCTTTGAACAGCTTGAGGAAGATGATAAAGAAAGACTACGGCCTATTCACGCACCTGTCTCTGGGTTCGGTGGGGAAATAATGCACCCGCGTGGTGTCATCACATTCCTGGTCACACTTAGTGACGGGGTCCACTCAAGAACTGAGGAAGTCGAATTTTTAGTTTTACCGGCAATTTCCAAACATGATATTATTCTCGGACGAGAGGCAATTGGCGATTTCAATGCCCATCCGTCCACAGCTCACGGCGTAGTAGGGGTCCCGACTCGCACCGGTGTAGCAATAATTCATGTCAATCGTCACTACTTCACTACCGAAAGTTCGAGGCCAAGTAAAATTCCAAAACAAAATCAGAGGACTGAACCAGAAAAATGGGTCCTCAACAAGAAATTCCCTGACCAGATTGTGATAATTGGTCCGACTATTTCTGAAATTTTCTGAACCTTTCTGAAGCAATTATTGACGAAAAACATCGACATATTCACATGGCAGCCCGTGGACATGACCGGTGTCCCGCGGAGTATTTCAGAGCACAAGTTAAAGGTGAATCCACTAATCACCCCAATTGTGCAAAAGAAGCGGAAGATGGGCCCAGAATAAACGAAGTCCATGAATGAACAGGTGCAAGATCCACGCTGGGATTATACGGGAAATTAAATACCAAACGTGGGTAGCCAATCCAGTAATAGTCCCGAAAAGCAACGGAACGTGGAGGATGTGCATAGATTACAAAGATTTAAACAAAGCATGTCCGAAAGATTGTTACCCGCTTCCGGAGATCGACTTGAAGGTAGATGATGTGGCCCCATTCAAGTTCAAATGCTTCCTCGATGCCTACAAAGGCTACCACCAGATTCATATGGCAGCTGGTGACGAGGATAAGACAGAGTTCCGCACTGACCAAGGAACATTTTGTTACAGAATGATGCCCTTCGGACTAAAGAATGCGGGCGCCGGATACCAAACATTGATGGATCAGGCCTTCAAAGGTCAAATAAGTCGAAATCTTGAAGTTTACATGGATGATCTAGTAATCTAAAGTATTGAAGAAGACCAAATGTTGAGGGACATAGAGGAAACTTTTGAAACGTTGAGAAGCATCAATATGAAGCTGAATCCAGCAAAATGTTCCTTCGGAATGGAGGAAGAAAAGTTCCTCGGAGTAATTGTAACAGGCACGGGTTTTAAGGCTAATCCAGATAGGATTCAAGCAGTGGCCCGCATGTCATCTCCTGTATCCCTCAAAGAGGTTCAAACACTCAACGACAGGTTGGTAGCATTAAACAGGTTTCCGGCAAACACGCTGCCAAATCCTACCCGTTCATCTCGACATTGAGAAACTATCTCAAAAAGGCACAATTCAGATGGACTCCGGAAGCTGAACAAGCATTCCAGGAAGTCAAGAAGTGTTTGATGGAATTACCCACGCTAACAGCTCCACACGCGGGTGAACCATTAACACTATATTTGTCGGCATCTGACATTGCCGTGGGGGCTGTCTTACTAACGGATAGAAAAAACGTTCAAACTCCAATCTATTACGTCAGTAGAACATTGTCAGACCCGGAAACAAGATATTCAATGTCGGAAAAGCTGGTCTTGGCATTAGTATACGCAGCCCGTCGGCTCCGCAGATATTTCCAGGGTTATCCCATTAATGTGTTAACCGGATATAAACTCAAGAACGTGTTAAGTAAACCAGAATTGTTCGGGCCATTGGCAAAGTGGGCCATCGAATTGGGAGAAAACCCGATAGAGTATAAACCAAGACCGGCGATCAAAGGGCAAGTGCTGGCGGACTTCGTCACGGAAGTTCCGCAACACAAAGAACAAGAATGCCTAATTGAGCAACAACCCCAAGCACCTCCGGAACAAGGACAAGTTTGGTCACTGTTCACGGATGGAGCTTCGAGCAGCGAGGGATCAGGTACGGGTTTAACGCTAATCAACCCTGAGGGGCATGAATTTACATACGCCATCAAATTGGACTTTAAAAGTACCAATAATGAGGCAAAGTATGAAGCCTTCCTTGCAGGTCTGCGGATAGCGAAAAAGCTTGGGGTGAAACATTTGGAAGCACGGGTGGATTCCATGCTAATTGCGGGACAAATAAATGGAACATATGAAGCTAAAAATGATGTCATGGCCTCCTATTTGTCACAAGCGAGGGTCTTGACTCGCCAATTTACTTCCTTCAATGTTGTTCACATTAAGAGGGGTGAGAAAAAATCGGCGGACGCTCTTAGCAAGCTAGCTTCAACGAATTTTGAGCATTTTGCCAAAGATATTCGTGTGGAAGTTTTAGATCATCCATCCGTCCCTCAGAATCAAGTCCTGGTAATCCAAACAGGCGTCGAATCATGGATGAAGCCAATTAAATCTTACTTATCTTGTGGAGCACTTCCAGCTGGAAAGGCTGAAGCTCGGAAGAATAAGCACAAAGCTTTGAATTACCAGATGACTGATGGCATTTTGTACCGGAGATCATTCCTTGGTCCACTATTACGTTGTGTAGATGCGGAAGACGCAAATTACCTAATCCGAGAAATTCATGAAGGTATTTGCGGACTTCATGCGGGTCCAAGAATGACAGTTGCAAAGATCATGAACACGGGGTACTACTGGCCTGGTATGCATTGGATGCTGTGCAAGAAATCAGAAAGTGCGATTCTTGCCAGCGTCATGCTCCAAATACCTTGCGCCCAAAGAACGAATTGATTTCGGTAATATCTACCTGGCCGTTCCAGAAGTGGGCTATCGACATTATGGGACCTTTCCCAGAAGCCCCGGGACAAGTCAAATTCTTGATAGTGGCCATTGATTACTTCACCAAGTGGGTAGAAGCTAAACCAGTCGCCTCAATAACGGCATCAAGTGTGAAAAAATTCCTTTGGGAATTCATCATTTGCCGGTTTGGTCTTCCGCAAGAACTGGTAAGTGATAATGGGACCCAATTTGCTGATAGGGGACTACAAGAGTGGTTGAAAGAGCTTCAAGTCACTCAAGTTTTTACATATGTAACTCATCCGCAAGCAACTGGTCAGGTCGAAAGAACCAACCGAACTATCAAAGAAGGGATCAAGGACAGGTTAGGTACTAAACGGACGGGTTGAGTTGATGAATTACCTCATGTACTTTGGGCCTTCCGCAACCAAAAGAACTCTAGTAACTTGGAGACACCGTTTAGCCTAACCTACAGCACCGAAGCTAAGATCCCGACAGAAATTGGGATTCCATCCACAAGGGTTCTGTTAATAGATGACAATAACCACGAACTCAGGTTGAATCTCGATTTACTCTAAGAAAGAAGAGAATTAGCATCGATCCGCGAGCACAATAATAAGCGACAGCTTCAGAAGTACTACAACTCGCGGGTCCAGACATGCGAGTTCGATGCAGGATGTGACATCTGCCCGAATCCGACCCGACCCAGGTACCCGTTTTCTGATCCGATTCTTTTTATGATTTAAAAATTTAATTATTTTCTTTTAAAACTTGACATTTAAAATATTTTTTATAATTTCCTTCCCGCCGTCCCGTCCCTCTCTCTTTCTTTCCGCCGCCCCGCCTCTTCCTCTCTCTTGTCGCCGTCCCGCCCTTAAGCCTTGAACCCCTTCTCTTATTTTTTGTGTCCTTTGTTTCTTCCCGCCTAAGGATGTCTGCGCAGCTCCACGCGCCAGACTCCTTACAAGGAAGCCTGCGTGAAGACCAGCTGTTACTGCGATACGCGAGGCGAACTGTCCCCGCAGCGCGCTAAGGAAAATAGTTCTTCCCGCGGCGCGCAATGGATACAGTTCTTCCCGCGACGCGCTAAGGATTATAGTTCTTCCTGCGACGCGCTAAGAAATATAGTTCTTCCCGCGGCGCGCTTAGAATTGTAGTTCTTCCCGCGGTGCGCTAAGGTTGGTTCTGTCTGCCTTCGCGCTCACGCACTCTTGACCTTCTGTGTCTGCCTTCGCGCGCTCGAGCCTTCTCGCGCTAAACCCTTTGAGTCTTCTGTTTAATCTAGCCGTTTACTTTTGTGATGTCTTATCTTCTGTACTGTTGACCTGACCTATCTTATGTCTGAAAAGTTACTTTCGGCGCAGCATGCGCACCAACCCCATTGGTTGGCAGAAAAAGTGACTGACATTATCTTTTGAGATCTGCTTTTCCCATGCTTGACCAGTACCTTTATCTGACCCGCCCATGCTTTTACTGTTACCTGTCAGCTTTTCCCTTGTCCCCTGCAGCTGCCATATCTTTTGATATCTTTTGCTTTTGGAACCTTTTTGATTTTGTTATCTTTTGCTTGATCCTGTTGAAGATCTTTTCCCCTTTTCTAGGGATTGTGTTCCCTAGGGTTTCCCTATAAATAATAATGCTATTTTCTTAACACTACACACACAAATACTTATTATCTTTCTCTTCCTTTGCTCTCTGCCGTTGTCCTCAGTCGCCTCCTCTCTCTGCCTTCGTCTTCTCTCCTATTCTGCCCTGTTTTCCGGTAATCTATAATATATAATAATTTGTTTAAGTCACTTATTAATTATGCTAACTTATAATCAAGACTTAAAACCAATCGTTAAAACAATAATCTTTAATTATAGGTTAACTTGTGCTTGTTTAAAGTTGGTTCTTGCTTTATCTTTCACCGCACCGTTTATCAAGTGAGTAATCTCGTACCTAATCCCTTTTTATTTTTAATGTTTTGGGATGTTCATGTGTTCATACAAACTTAGAGTCTTAAACTTGTTTATGAACTTTAGTCGCGCAGCATCCCATGTGTTGAGGACGTTTACTTGGCTGTTTATTTGTATGTGTGTATCATTAACCGCTTTGTTCGGCCTATTCCGAAGTTTTCATGGATCCATTAGATGAACACGGGAGACCTATCGTTTACGGTTTTCTTTGTTTACACTTGCACAGATGTTTTTCTTGTTTTTGTGCTCTTTTGGGAGCACGGATTGAACTATGAACTATGATCTATTTAGGCTTGATTACAATCTGATTGCACCCTTGTTAAACACCAGACATACACGTGTTGCGCGCAGTGATTATTGTTATCTATTATCTATTAAACTTGATTTCTCACCAACACGCAAGTGTTTGACGTTTTATTTTAACACATGTTCAGGTTTGCTGTAGCTACATTTGGAGCTTGTGGACACGTAGGACGTTTTTACTTTTGGACCTAGATTAAAATGTATCAAGACAAGTTATTATTGTTCGAATATTTTGTCTTATAATATATTGATTTATGTTATCTTGTGTTTACGTTGCGCGTGCGCGAATGAATATATTTATTAAATATTGACACCCAATAGTGTCATGAGTAATGAAACAATATGTGGCGCCCCGATGTATAATCCGCCTTTGGTCGGGGTGTTACAGATTGGTATCAGAGCTCGTTGACTTTAGGATAGGTGGTTAGACGTAACGGCCTAGAATACCTAAGAGTCCCTTCTCGCGCATGAGAGAAATCTCATGTTTGCGCGCTTATTGTTAATTACTCGTTATTTATAAATATGCTTGCGCAGACGCAGCTTATGGTTTTATGTTTTATTTCGCGATATTTCGATTTTTGCTGAATTTCGATTTTTATTGATTTTACTTACATATTCGTTTGTTGGGATTGAAAATCCGAAAAGTCATGGTGATACATGAATAGTTGATTTTCAAATTCCATTTACGATTATGTTCTGAGGTTGGAGACTTGAAAAGTCATGGTGATACATGAATTGTCAACCTCCAATACTCATTTTCTTGTATATTTTATAGAGGATTGAAAGTCATGGTGATACATGAATCGTCAATCTCCAATACTCGTTTACTAGTCATTTTAAATTGAGAATTCGGAAAGTCATGGTGATACATGAATTGTCGATTCTCGATTCGAATTTGTTATCTGTATTAAGTTTGCATTCAAATTCATGTTTTACTTTAACTGTTGATGGTATCTAACCCCGCGAAACCAAGCTTTATAAGATTATACTTTGCGCTAAGATATTAACAAAACTAAAACTTTTATAGAATGCCTCCGCTATCTCGCCGTCATCAGAGGAGAGAAGCCTCGCGCAGGCGTAGACAGCAACGTTCCCAGGAAATGGCCGCCGCAATAGCCCAAGCTTTGAACCAAAACAATACCAACCCCTCCGGTTATAACATTAAGTCCTTTAATGCGGGTAACCCTCCGAAATTCACAGGGCTTGAAGGAGCCACCGTGATGCTCCAATGGCTCGAGAAGATTGAAAACACTTTCCTCCATACCCAATGCCCTCCTGACAGACGAATATGCTTCCAGTGTCCTGGAATCTAGAGCGCTTACATGGTGGAATGGAGTAGCTCATGCGCGTGGCGCAAAGGCTGCTTCCAGCATGCTCTGGGAGGAATTTAAGGATCTCTTGACGCGAGAATTCTGCCCTCCCAACGAAGTAAAGCGCCTGGAGGAAGAATTTTGGAACTTGAAGCAATACAGTGGCGAAGCGCGCGAGTACGCGACGCGCTTCCATGAACTAAGCCTGCTTGTCCCTCACCTTGTTACCCCTTCCCGCCGAGCCATCGAGAAGTTCCTTGGGGGTCTCCCCATGGAAATTCAAGATTCTGTATGGGCCAGAAACCCAGCAACCCTCTCTGACGCCATCGAGTTGGCCGCTGTGCTCAGCGACAACCATGTCAGAGCAGGAACCCTGTTCCTGCGGGGAGCTGAAAAGACCAAACCCACCAAGACTGTCCCAGAACCAACAGAAACCAAGCCAGAACCCTCAAACCGTAACAACCTCAAGCGCAGGCGCAAAGCCTATGCGCTTACCAACCCGCCCATTGTCCAGCAACCCGCCTACCAACCTCCAGTACACGCTCCTACCCCACTGTCAGCCTACCCAACACCTCCTGTAGTCCACAACTATGCCTTAACCAATCCCGCACTCCCTTCCCCGCCACCTAAGAAACCTTACACAGGAAACCACCCCTTTTGCCCAACCTGTAAACCCAAACCCCGTGTCGACAATGTAACCAATGTGGCCGCGTTGGTCACTCTGCCGAGTTCTGTAGAGTCCCTCCCGCCAACCCAATCGCGCAAACACCACCAACCTACCCGCAAAACCCTCAACCAGCACACCCTAATCCACGACCCAGGTCGTGCTTTAACTGCGGTGATCCCAGTCATTTCCGGAACGCGTGCCCGAGACTACAAGTGCAAATCACACAAGCGAATCCGGTGAACCAAATCTCGAACCAAGTGACGCGCGGACGAGCTTTTAATATAACCGCGCACCAAGCGCAAGCGAATAATGACGTAGTTAATGGTACATTTTTGCTTAACGGACATTATGCTTCCGTACTTTTTGATACTGGCGCCGATAGAAGTTTTATTTCCCGCGCGTTTGAGCAGAAGCTTGCGCGACCGCGCGATAACTTAAACGAAAACTTTTCAGTTGAATTGGCTAATGGTGAAACTATTTTAATAAACTCCGTGATTAAGGATTGCACGCTTAACCTTAACGAAAACGATTTTCTAATCGACCTCATCCCCATGCCTCTTGGAAGTTTCGATGTTATCATTGGTATGGACTGGCTCTCGAATAATCGCGCCGAAGTTATTTGCGCCAAGAAGTTGATTCGCATTCCTCGAGAAAACGGTGATCTTCACATCTACGGCGAGAAACCCTCCAGTGGTCTTAAGCTTATGTCTTGCGCCGAAGCCCAAAGACTCATGCGGAAGAAGTGTATTGCATTTTTAGCCCATGTGGTTAAACCCGATGAAGGAAAGAAGAAACTTCGCGAAATCCCTATTGTGCGTGACTTCCCTGAAGTTTTTCCTGATGATCTTCCTGGTATCCCTCCCGCTCGTGAAGTCGAGTTTCGTGTTGATCTTGTCCCTGGTGCTTCCCCCGTAGCCAAATCTCCTTATCGTCTTGCACCCGCTGAAATGCAAGAATTGGCAAGTCAACTTCAAGAGTTGACCGCTAAAGGATTCATTCGCCCTAGCTCTTCGCCCTGGGGTGCTCCGGTGTTGTTCGTTAAAAAGAAAGATGGTACGTTTCGCATGTGTATCGATTACCGCGAGTTGAACAAACTCACCATTAAGAACCGGTATCCCTTACCGCGCATTGACGACCTCTTTGATCAACTCCAAGGTGCCTCTTGTTTCTCCAAGATCGATCTCCGATCTGGCTATCACCAGTTACGTATCCGCGATGAAGATATTCCCAAGACTGCTTTTCGAACTCGTTATGGCCACTTTGAATTCTTGGTCATGTCCTTCGGTTTAACCAACGCACCCGCCGTTTTCATGGATCTAATGAATCGGGTGTGTAGGCCTTTCTTGGATAAATTCGTGATTGTGTTTATCGATGATGTTCTGGTGTATTCTAAGACCAAGGCCGAGCATGAGCAACATCTTCGGTTGGTATTGCAAAAGCTTAGAGCCGAGCAGCTCTTTGCCAAGCTCTCCAAGTGTGAATTCTGGTCTGATGAAGTACAGTTTCTTGGTCATGTTGTAAACAAGATGGGTATTCATGTCGACCCATCCAAGATTGAAGCAATCAAGAACTGGATTACGCCATCCACTCCTTCCGAAATCCGTTCCTTCTTGGGCTTAGCTGGTTACTACCGGCGATTTATTTCGAACTTCTCAAAGATCGCATTGCCTTTAACAGCTCTGACGCACAAAGGTAAACCGTATATTTGGGGCTCGAAGCAAGAAGAAGCCTATCTGACGCTCAAGCGTTTGTTGTGTGAAGCTCCTGTCCTTGCGCTACCTGAGGGTAATGAAGATTTTGTCGTGTATTGCGATGCATCCAACCAAGGTCTCGGTTGTGTTCTTATGCAACGAGGCAAGGTTATTGCTTACGCATCAAGGCAACTCAAGGTTCATGAAAAGAATTATACAACTCACGACCTCGAACTAGGCGCAGTGGTATTTGCCTTGAAGATCTGGAGACACTACCTTTATGGTACTAAGTGTATCCTCTACACTGACCATAAAAGCCTTCAGCATATCTTTGATCAAAAGGAACTTAACATGAGACAACGCCGATGGAACGAACTCATCAGCGATTACGATTGTGAGATCCGGTATCATCCTGGTAAGGCTAATGTGGTAGCCGATGCGCTCAGCCGCAAACCCTGCCAGCTTAACTGTATCTTGCCGCGCACGCAGCTTCACTTTGCGCCGATTCAGAGCAATCTTGAATCACGCATTCACAACTCGCAGCGCGCATCCATCAGTAATGGTAACCTTCGCGCCGAGTTAGCGTGTGGCGCGGAAGCTCATTTTGTCCCTAATCTGAGTGGAATTCTCTGCTATCTCAATCGCTTCTGGATTCCCTTTGATGAGAATCTTCGCGCTGATATCCTGAGTGAAGCGCATAAATCTCGGTATTCTATTCATCCCGGCGCTGATAAAATGTACAAAGATTTGCGCATTACTTATTGGTGGCCCGGTATGAAAAAGGATATTGCTGTGTTCGTAGCTAAATGCCTGACTTGTTCCAAGGTAAAAGCTGAACATCAACGCCCATCTGGTTTGCTCGAACAATCAGAAATTCCTACGTGGAAATGGGAAGGTATAGCGATGGACTTTATTACCAAGTTACCTTTGACAGCAAGCAAACATGATAGCATTTGGGTAATAGTGGATCGATTGACTAAGTCTGCTCACTTTCTGCCCATTCGTGAAACCTACCGTGTTGAACAACTCGCGCAGCTTTATGTCAAAGAGATTGTCTGCCGTCATGGTACTCCTTTGAGCATCATATCCGATCGCGATGGCCGTTTTATATCCCGCTTTTGGAAATCTCTCCAATCTGCGCTAGGAACTCGCTTGGACATGAGTACTGCATATCATCCTCAGACTGACGGACAGTCTGAGCGAACTATTCAAACTCTTGAGGATATGCTCCGATCTTGTGTTCTTGATTTTGGAGGTAATTGGGATTCACACCTACCTCTGGTCGAGTTCTCTTATAATAACAGCTATCATTCCAGTATTGGTATGGCCCCATTTGAAGCACTTTACGGTCGTAAGTGCCGCTCCCCGATTTGTTGGAGCGAAGTGGGTGAAGCTCAAATCACAGGACCCGAACTAGTTCAAGAGACAACCGATAAAATCGCCAAGATCCGTGATCATCTGCTGACTGCTAGAAGCCGACAGAAGAGTTACGCAGATCGTAGGCGGAAGCCTCTCGAATTTCAAGTTGGTGATCTTGTTCTCCTCAAAGTGTCGCCCTGGAAGGGTGTTGTCCGCTTTGGGAAGAAAGGTAAGCTTGCTACTCGTTATGTTGGTCCATTCAAGATTCTCGCGCGTGTGGGAAAAGTTGCCTACAGACTTGACCTGCCGCCCGCGCTCAGCAATGTGCATCCAACGTTCCATGTTTCCAATCTCAAGAAATGTTTAGCTGACGAGAACCTTCACATTCCACTTGATGAAGTTCAAGTTGACGAATCCATGCATTTCGTTGAGAAGCCTGTTGAGATTATGGATCGCGAGGTTAAGCAAACCAAGCGCAGTCGTATCCCTGTTGTTAAAATTCGCTGGGAGTCCAAGCGCGGAGCCGAGTTTACATGGGAAAGGGAAGATCAAATGAAGATCAAGTACCCTCACCTGTTCTCTGCGCAGCCTACTTCGAGATAAATTTCGGGACGAAATTTCTTAAAGTAGGGGAGACTGTGACATCTGCCCGAATCCGACCCGACCCAGGTACCCGTTTTCTGATCCGATTCTTTTTATGATTTAAAAATTTAATTATTTTCTTTTAAAACTTGACATTTAAAATATTTTTTATAATTTCCTTCCCGCCGTCCCGTCCCTCTCTCTTTCTTTCCGCCGCCCCGCCTCTTCCTCTCTCTTGTCGCCGTCCCGCCCTTAAGCCTTGAACCCCTTCTCTTATTTTTTGTGTCCTTTGTTTCTTCCCGCCTAAGGATGTCTGCGCAGCTCCACGCGCCAGACTCCTTACAAGGAAGCCTGCGTGAAGACCAGCTGTTACTGCGATACGCGAGGCGAACTGTCCCCGCAGCGCGCTAAGGAAAATAGTTCTTCCCGCAGCGCGCAATGGATACAGTTCTTCCCGCGACGCGCTAAGGATTATAGTTCTTCCTGCGACGCGCTAAGAAATATAGTTCTTCCCGCGGCGCGCTTAGAATTGTAGTTCTTCCCGCGGTGCGCTAAGGTTGGTTCTGTCTGCCTTCGCGCTCACGCACTCTTGACCTACTGTGTCTGCCTTCGCGCGCTCGAGCCTTCTCGCGCTAAACCCTTTGAGTCTTCTGTTTAATCTAGCCGTTTACTTTTGTGATGTCTTATCTTCTGTACTGTTGACCTGACCTATCTTATGTCTGAAAAGTTACTTTCGGCGCAGCATGCGCACCAACCCCATTGGTTGGCAGAAAAAGTGACTGACATTATCTTTTGAGATCTGCTTTTCTCATGCTTGACCAGTACCTTTATCTGACCCGCCCATGCTTTTACTGTTACCTGTCAGCTTTTCCCTTGTCCCCTGCAGCTGCCATATCTTTTGATATCTTTTGCTTTTGGAACCTTTTTGCTTTTGTTATCTTTTGCTTGATCCTGTTGAAGATCTTTTCCCCTTTTCTAGGGATTGTGTTCCCTAGGGTTTCCCTATAAATAATAATGCTATTTTCTTAACACTACACACACAAATACTTATTATCTTTCTCTTCCTTTGCTCTCTGCCGTTGTCCTCAGTCGCCTCCTCTCTCTGCCTTCGTCTTCTCTCCTATTCTGCCCTGTTTTCCGGTAATCTATAATATATAATAATTTGTTTAAGTCACTTATTAATTATGCTAACTTATAATCAAGACTTAAAACCAATCGTTAAAACAATAATCTTTAATTATAGGTTAACTTGTGCTTGTTTAAAGTTGGTTCTTGCTTTATCTTTCACCGCACCGTTTATCAAGTGAGTAATCTCGTACCTAATCCCTTTTTATTTTTAATGTTTTGGGATGTTCATGTGTTCATACAAACTTAGAGTCTTAAACTTGTTTATGAACTTTAGTCGCGCAGCATCCCATGTGTTGAGGACGTTTACTTGGCTGTTTATTTGTATGTGTGTATCATTAACCGCTTTGTTCGGCCTATTCCGAAGTTTTCATGGATCCATTAGATGAACACGGGAGACCTATCGTTTACGGTTTTCTTTGTTTACACTTGCACAGATGTTTTTCTTGTTTTTGTGCTCTTTTGGGAGCACGGATTGAACTATGAACTATGATCTATTTAGGCTTGATCACAATCTGATTGCACCCTTGTTAAACACCAGACATACACGTGTTGCGCGCAGTGATTATTGTTATCTATTATCTATTAAACTTGATTTCTCACCAACACGCAAGTGTTTGACGTTTTATTTTAACACATGTTCAGGTTTGCTGTAGCTACATTTGGAGCTTGTGGACACGTAGGACGTTTTTACTTTTGGACATAGATTAAAATGTATCAAGACAAGTTATTATTGTTCGAATATTTTGTCTTATAATATATTGATTTATGTTATCTTGTGTTTACGTTGCGCGTGCGCGAATGAATATATTTATTAAATATTGACACCCAATAGTGTCACGAGTAATGAAACAATATGTGGCGCCCCGATGTATAATCCGCCTTTGGTCGGGGTGTTACACAGGAGACTTTGTTTTCCGCAACAACGAGGCCTTCGGATAGGAGCCTCCGGGCAAGTTGGCCCCGAATTGGGAAGGACCTTATAAAGTTAAGCAAGTGTTATCAAAAGGTGCCTACAAGTTAGAAAGGTTGGACGGGGTTGAGATCCCTAGAACCTGGAACGGAGCCCAGTTAAAAAAATGTTACATTTAGCACAAGTATTTTCCTTTTTGGCCTGCGTACCCTAATAAACTAGCAAGTTATGTGATTTTCTTTATTGTAAGAAGGCTTATGCCCAATCTATGAAAATCTTATGCTAGTTTCATATTACTTTGATACTTTGTAATCTTTTATTGACAAAATCGAAGTTCCGGAGAGACACTTATATTATAATACATAAGACGAAGTGCACCGGAAAAAAACAAGACTTCTTATTCATAGTCAAAAGAGATTACAAAAAGAGGGAATATTTACAAAAAAAAAAGGAGCATATATACATATATGAGGCGACGTTTTCGTCTTCCGCAGTATCATCTGCTTCTTCTTCTTCTTCGTTATCCAGACCAAGCAGCTCCTTCAATTGATCCTCCGTATCATCTTTATCCACAAGTTCCGATATATAATCGGAAAGGGAAAACTTCAGAGAATCAAACTCTTTGGTTTTTTCAATCAGGATAGAAGCAGTGTCCAGTCCGGCCAGGGCATGCTCTTCCGAAAGTCTACATTCGGAAGCAAATTTATAACCCTATTCAAAACCCATCTGCCGGCCAGCCTTCTTGGAGGCGCGGAGAAGCACTGCAACACAATTCCCAAGGTCATCACTATTACGGACGTCCGTGATAACCTGTTAAAACAAATAAAGCGTGCATAAGTACAGGTAGGTTTGATCGTAACATCAAATAAAAGGCCGAATACCTTGGGAATGGCTGTCGCCAACAGCCACTTCTTGTCTGCCTTAGCTCGGACAAGCTCCATCTTATGACCAGCGCATTCAAGAGCTTGATCCCGGCTTTTAGCATTAAGATCGGCCAAGCGCTTATCTTTTGCCACCGAGTCAGCTTGAAGAGTCTTAATTAACTCTGCTTGCTTGTCCAACTGCATTTGAAGGGCAGCTTTGGCTTCTTTTTCAGCCTCTAGATCCTGTTGGCAATTCCGAGCCTCGGTCAGAGCTTGAAGAGCTTCTTTCTTGGCATCAAGTAGCTTAAGATCCAGCTCATCTAGCTCTTTATTCATAGCCAGCCAATCTCGGGCTATCTCCTGATTGGTGGAGATGGTATTCGCCATATGATAAGAATTGGAGTTTAACAACTCCTGGCGAATACACCGCCTTTGTCGTTCCTTTTCCGTAGGAGGAAGGCTCTCCTGGAGATACTCGTAGTAGAGATCTACATCGCTGAATGTCGAATCCTCACGCAAGGTCCAACGCAGACGATACGGAGCAGCGTTCTCCTCACAAGCAGACCCGGAAGTCTGACCCCCAAATGGAAATGTGCTAACACCACTTTGGTCTCGAAAATAGTGAACGTTGTAGTTCGGAGACATACGGAGGGTGTCAGACTCGTTACCTCCTTTCCCCATATCCTTCAAAGGAGAAGTATCCGTCAGATTGATCGGATCCTGAATTTTTTTTTGGTGAGGAAGGTGGGGTTGGAAGCTTTGGAGCAGATGAATTCTTCAAACCCGAAACATCTTCGGACAAGTCTTTTAAGGCCACTGAGGATGATAGTTAAAGTTGATCAGGAACACATAAGACAAAATCATTAAAATCAAGAGATGGTAAATTTACCCATGGAAACATCTTAGGCATCGAGTTCCTGCAGACGGGTCCCTAAGTCCATAGGCTGGTTCATCTTTTTCTTCTTCTTTTTGGGAAGGTTAGCCTTAACAGGTTGCGCTTTGCGTTTGTTGGCAACCTTAGACGATCCCTCGTCAATAACCGGATCCTCGTCCTCAGGAGCAACATCATCGTTGACATCAACATCACCACCATCTTCGGCGGCCTTCTCAGTAGAAGCCTTACCGGTTTTGTGGGTCAGACCTGTTAGAAGTCATAGCAGTAAGAGGTTGAGGTTTTAGAACCTCCTCACCTTCGGCAATTTTCTTCTCACCTTTCGTGAACATCGCCTCAGAAACAACAGGCTCCGCGGGGAGGGTGGAAAATAAGAAATTATGCTTAGTGCGTTCAAGAAAAGGAACGTCGTGCGAAGTAATAGAACGGCGTACCATCATGCCTCCTACCTTGTCCAGTAAAGTGGAAAGAATAGAACCCTCACCTGCAAATTTAGTGTAATGAAAAGAAAAAAAGACAAAAACCAGGAGTATTACAAATAAAAACCTACCTCCACCGGAATTTTCATAAAAAGGTTCCATGGCAGGAAATGGCCATAAACGGCTCATCTTTGCGTGCACCAACGCCTCCTCGGGAATCCCCCGCATAGGCGTAGGCGTCTTAATCAGTGAAGAATACCACGGGAGATTAGTCGCCGTAGTAGCAGTAACAGAGGGAAGGGTGTCTATAGCCTTACGGCGGCTCATAGTGAATGGAATGACATCCTCCCGAATCCAAAAGAATTTCGGCTTCCACTCGTATAAACTCCGGTAGAACTCAGTACCAATAGGGCCTTCGTCACGTCCCCCCTTGGTAGCAGACCACCCAAACCACCCATCGCGGTGCGTCAGCTTATAGAACACTGCAAATCGTGCAACCTTCGGGTCAGTGGTATGATCCTGACAGCAAAACTCAAAGTGACGAACTCGCAGTAACCCTAATGGGTGTATTTGGGATAAATGAAGGCCATACGAAGTTA